>NC_064614.1:448060594-448363624 GCF_023898315.1 Schistocerca nitens
TGCCAAATAGGAGGAACAAAGTTAGAACAGGTGGACGGTTTCAAGTACTTAGGATGCATATTCTCACAGGATGGAAACATAGTGAAAGAACTGGAAGCGAGGTGTAGCAAAGCTAATGCAGTGAGCGCTCAGCTACGATCTACTCTCTTCTGCAAGAAGGAAGTCAGTAGCAAGACTGCCCGCATCTCGTGGTCGTGCGGTAGCGTTCTCGCTTCCCACGCCCGGGTTCCCGGGTTCGATTCCCGGCGGGGTCAGGGATTTTCTCTGCCTCGTGATGGCTGGGTGTTGTGTGCTGTCCTTAGGTTAGTTAGGTTTAAGTAGTTCTAAGTTCTAGGGGACTTATGACCACAGCAGTTGAGTCCCATAGTGCTCAGAGCCATTTGAACCATTTTGAGCTAGTAGATGGGAACAATGGCAGGAGGGTGTCCACAATGAGGAAATCAAAGAAAAACTGGGAATGAACTCTATAGATATAGCAGTCAGGGCGAACAGGCTTAGATGGACGGGTCATGTTACACGCATGGGAGAAGCAAGGTTACCCAAGAGACTCGTGGATTCAGCAGTAGAGGGTAGGAGGAGTCGGGGCAGACCAAGGAGAAGGTACCTGGATTCGGTTAAGAATGATTTTGAAGTGATAGGTTTAACATCAGAAGAACTGAATAGGGGATCATGGAGGAATTTTATAAGGGGGCTATGCTCCAGACTGAACGCTGAAAGGCATAATCAGTCTTAAATGATGATGATGATGAGGTATTTTGCAAACGTTGAATGGCAGGTGCCATGTTTCCAAGCTATTTTGTGTTCCTTATACAGAGCATCACAGCTGTTACATTGGAGTCAGTAAATGCCAGTTTTTTTTTTGTAGATATCCATTTGACCAACCTTTTTTAAACATTTCTGTATAGAATTGGTGCTTTGGTATGCTATTTTTATTCCTTTTTTTTGTGGTTGCTCCCAGTTCTGTGTGTCACTTTATTTCCGTATGTCAGTGTGTACCAGCCTGTCTGTTGAGTTTTCATGTTGTTCTCTTGTTGTGTAGTGGTGGTGAACTTAGTGTGTGTGTTTGTGTGGGTGATGTGGGTCTCTGTATTTGTGTGGTGTTCGGGTTTCTTATTTTTATGTTTTTCTGGATTTTTTTGTTTAGTTTTCTTACTGGGGATTTTTTATGTCCATTATTTTTTACTATCTGAATACTATCAAAGCAAACAAAACACCAACGCATCCCTCAGTACAAAAAAAAAACATGAAAAATGACGAGAGGACAGTTCATAGAGGTGTAAATGTACTCAGTGCAGTGAAAATGTTGTGTGTAACTTCAAATACTCAACACATTCATGTGAAAAAAGAAGAACAATGGAATAAAAAAACGAAAAATAAAAAAAACCGTGAGTAACGAAAAGGATAAAACCTGTTTATAATAATAAGTGAAGAATGTGAACTGTTAATGATCAAAACAAAAGTGTAAGAAAAAAAACATATTGTTACAGTGGGCACTGAAGGTGATTTAAAATAAAGCGAAACGCATCTGGTCTTAATATGACTTTTATTATAGTGCCAGCCGCGGTGGACGTGCGGTTCTAGGCGCTGCAGTCCGTAACCGCGGGACTGCTACGGTCGCGGGTTCGAATCCTACCTCGGGCATGGATGTGTGTGATGTCCTTAGGTTAGTTAGGTTTAAGTAGTTCTAAGTTCTAGGGGACTGATGACCTAAGATGTTGAGTCCCATAGTGCTCAGAGCCATTTGAACCATTTTGAACCTATTCAACTTATTCTAGCAAGCTGAACTAAAGCGGTGGTTAATTATACTTCGTACTAAAATATTTGTGCCACATACACTCTTTAAATACATTGAAACGAAAAGACAATTTATTATGCACTTAGCAGTTGTATATTTAAATTCTAGTAGTTTCAAAGTTTACCAATCAGAAGCGTAATACAACTGTCAAGGCTTTCAAAATCATTTCATAAATAACCTTTGTTTTATGATTACTTAACGTGTATTTAAATTATTCTTTTGGAGTTTTCAAAATGCAGAAGGGTGTTAAATATGGAAAATGAAAGGACAAGAATATGCAACGAGCACTTGCCACTGTGTGAAATGGTGATCTCGGTCTGAATGCTGCTTGTGTCCCCAAAGCAGCTCTCAGACGTCATCTGGAGGGAAAAATTTGGTTTGCTGTGGAGGAGAAAAAAGTAATCGGTAGCGTTAGGGACTTGTCTACTAAAATGGGGCAAGTGCTATGTCAAAATGTGATGCAATTAGAAGAGTGTATGTTTGGCTTCACGCCTAAGGACTTACGAGCGATAGTATTCGCAGTTGCCGAAAGAAACAATATAACGCACATATTCATCCATGAGAGAAACGTGGCCGGCAGGAAATGGTGCTACAATTTTATGAAAAGGCATAAAGAGCTTTCGTTGAGGCAACCAGAGGTCACACCCATGGCTCGTGCCAGTAGTTTCAACAAAGAGAGAGTTGCAGAGTTTTTTTAAGCCATTCTCACGTCGACGAGAACATGTTGGAAGCACCTGCAATTTTTAATGAAGGTGAAAGAGGGCTTTCCACTGTACAGAATTGCTAAGAAGGGAAACAACAAGTTGGATCCATCTCGAGTGGAGAACGTAGTGTTCCAACAACTGCTGTTTGCTGCGTTAATGCTCCTGGACAATACGTTCCGCCGAAGCCGATCTTCAAGGGTCCTCGTGGTAAAGATGAGCTGAAGGATAGAGCACCTCCTGGGACAATCTTGGCCTGCAACCCAGATAGCAGATACACAAACAAAGAATTATTTGTGAAATATGTTGAAAATTTTATTACTAATCTAAGACTTTCGAAATATCCTACTGTTTTTCTTCTCCCTGGTGGTCATACAACCCATGCAAAAAATTCGGAAGCACTGAATTTAGCTCGGGAGAATGCTTACACTTCCTGGACACGGCACTCATAGACCGCAGCCCTTAGATGTCTCTTTCTACAAACCTTTAAGCAGTTACTACGAATACATAGACGAAATGGAAAAATGGCACGACCACATCCAACCTGTGTACTGACACAGTTCCAAGTTTAATCACTTTTTGGAAAAGTATGTGAGAGGACAGCAGCTATAGAGACAACAGTTCATTATTTGCTCGTTCTGGAGTCTGGCCGGTAGATAGAGATTTCTTCAAGGACCATCACTTTTCTACCTGTCATGCAGTTCCCTCTGATATATCCAATGAAGGTTTACCAGTAGTGACAGAGACAACACCATCACCATCAACAGTGATGAAAGGTGCGTTAGATTCAAAATCAAGCTTAGAAACCTCAGCAAGATCACCAACAACCGCAGAAGGCGTCAGAGGAAATATTGGTGGACCCAGTCGTTGGCTACTCCATTAGGAAATATTTCTCCTATTTCCAAAGCAACCACGTCAACACCGGCCAGGTCAAGAAAAGGTGCACAAAAAGCTATAACAGACAGATTCTCCAGACAATTATCAATTACGGCATAGTGCTAAACCTCCCGCTAACCTAAATAGAAAGCTGCTTATAGTGAGTCAAACGAACCAAGTGAAAAGCATCAACACCAAAGGGAGAATCGATAAGTGAAAAACATGATTAATCACATGGCATGTAGGAAGTGGGTGCATGAAAACTGCGTTGGAGTGAGGAGAATACTAAATGATACTTTTGTTTTAATTGCAGATAGACTATATCCCTGTGTTACGGAAAAAAACATTTAAAATGTATTATAATTTGTTCATAATTATACGGAAAGGCAATTATTTCATAAAGTAGCCTAAATTTCACCTAATTTCATAATAACAACAGTTTATAACTGCACCGCACTTCAATATTGGGCTACTTTAGTTATTTTTATGTTCAGAATCAACTTTCTTCGTTCAAGTAAAAATTAGTTTCCAATTAAACATTCTTTCATTTTCTTAATGCTATTGTATGACCATATTGAAATCCAACCAGTGTTGTATACTCAGTAAGAGGTGTTTAATCACGAAATTTCGTATATACACATCAAAAAAAGTTTTGCATCACCTCGGTTTCGAGAATTCCGGAACCTGTACAGAATATTGGAATAGAACTCAACATAAACATCATTCAATCCTTTCTACTGCTCATGACAACCACACGTTGCCTATTGTACCACCATACAACGAGACATACAGAGGTGGTGGTCCAGTTTGCTGTACACAACGGTACCTCTAATACCCAGTATCACGTCCTCTTGCGTTGATGCATGCCCGTATTCGTCGTGGCATACTATCCATAAGTTCGTCAAGACACCGTTGGTCCAGTTTATCCCACTCCTCAAAAGCGATTAGGCGTAGATCCCTCAGAGTGGTTGGTGGGTCAAGTCGTCCATAAACAGCCCTTTTCAACCTATCCTAGGCATGTTCGATAGGGTTCATGTATGGAGAACATGGCTGGCCACTCTAGTCGGACGATGTCGTTATCCTGAAGGGAGTCATCCACAAGATGTGCACGATGGGGGCGCGAATTGTCGTCCATGAAGACGAATGCCTCACAAATACGCTGCCGATATGGTTGCACTATCTGTCGGAGGATGGCATTCAAGTATCATACAGCTGTTACGGCACCTTCCATGACCACAAGCGGCGTACATCGGCCCCACATAATGCCACCCCAAAACAGCAGGGAACTTCCATCTTGCAGCACTCGTTGGACAGTGTGTCTAAGGCGTTCAGTCTGACCGGGTTGCCTCGAAACACGTTTCCGACGATTGTCTGGTTGAAGGCATACGCGACCCTCATCGGTGAAGAGAACGTGATGCCAATTCTGAGCGGTCCATTCGGCGTGTTGTTGGGCCCATCTGTACCGCGCTGCATGGTGTCGTGGTTGCAAAGATGGACCTCGCCATGAACGTCGGGAGTGAAGTTGCACATCATGCAGCCTACTGCACACCGTTTGAGTCCTGTAGCTGTACGAAAAGCATTATTCAACATAGTGGCGTTGCTGTCAGCGTTCCTCCGAGCCATAATCAGTAGGTAGCGATCATCCACTGCAGTAGTAGCCCTTGGGCAGCCTGAGCGAAGAATATCATTGACAGTTCCTATCTCTCTGTATCTCCTCCATGTCCGAACAACATCACTTTCGTTCACTCCTAGACGCCTGGACAATTTCCTTGTTGAGACCTCTTCCTGGCACAAAGTAACAATGCGGACGCGATCGAACCATTGTATTGACGCGTCTAGGCATGGTTAAATTACAGACAACACGAACCGTGTACCTTCTTCCTGGTGGAATGGCTGAAACTGATCGGCTGTCGGACCCCTCCGTCTAATAGGCGTTGCTCATGCAGGATTGTTTACATCTTTGGACGGGTTTAGTCACATCTCTGCACAGTCAAAGGGACTGTGTCTGTGAAACAATATCCACAGTCAACGTCTATCTTCACGAGTTCTGGGAACCAAAGTGATGCAAAACTTTTATTGATGTGTATATATTTAACTGTCCATTCATGGAGTTCATCGGGTCGATCAGTGGAAAAGGGGTATCCACGAATGGACCTTTACGGAAAATAATTCACCATTCGCGACCACGTCACAACTTCTGTAGTTCTCCATTTTTTCCTGGTAGTGTCAGGAATAACCGTTGTACACTTCAGTATAAGTTACCTGAAGAATTCTGACGTTCAGTTTCACAACATTTCAAACACTGGATTTCTTTCAATCTGAGACAAACTGACAGGAACCTTATCCTACACTGCTAGACAAAAAAAAATTCAATCGCTCAGAAAGGAGGGGTCCTCTAAATGAAATTTCATGAACTGAGAGAACATGTGATATTATTCCAATGATTGGAAAGTCGAGTCAAATTACACCCCATCTGGCCTGCATCACTGTACTGACTCAGTTGGGAATTCTGTCACAAGTCAGTTCGTAGTAATAGACGGCAAATCATCGAGTAAAACTGAAGTGATATCAGGTGTTCCCCAGGGAAGCGTCCTGGGACCTTTACTGTTCGTGATCTATATAAATGACCTGGGTGACAATCTGAGCAGTTCTCTTAGGTTATTCGCAGATGATGTCTAGTAAGGTCATCCGAAGACCAGTATCAGTTGCAAAGCGATTTAGAAAAGATTGCTGTATGGTGTGGCAGGTGGCAGTTGACGCTAAATAACGAAAAGTGTGAGGTGATCCACATGAGTTCCAAAACAAATTCGTTGGAATTCGATTACTCGATAAATAGTACAATTTTCAAGGCTGTCAATTCAACTAAGTACCTGGGTGTTAAAATTACGAACAACTTTAGTTGGAAAGACCACATAGATAATATTGTGGGGAAGGCGAGTCAAAGGTTGCGTTTCATTGGCAGGACACTTAGAAGATGCAACAAGTCCACTAAAGAGACAGCTTACCCTACACTCATTCGTCCTCTGTTAGAATATTGCTGCGCGGTGTGGGATCCTTACCAGGTGGGATTGACGGAGGACATCGAAAGGGTGCAAAAAAGGGCAGCTCGTTTTGTATTATCACGTAATAGGGGAGAGAGTGTGGCAGATATGATACGCGAGTTGGGATGGAAGTCATTAAAGCAAAGACGCTTTTCGTCGCTGCTAGATCTATTTACGATATTTCTCTTCCGAATGCGAAAATATTTTGTTGAGCCCAACCTACATAGCCTAGGAATGATCATCAAAATAAAATAAGAGAAATCAGAGCTCTAACAGAAAGGTTTAGGTGTTCATTTTTCCCGCGCTCTGTTCGGGAGTGGAATGGTAGAGAGATAGTATGATTGTGGTTCGATGAACCCTCTGCCAAGCACTTAAATGTGAATTGCAGAGTAGTCATGTAGATTTAGATGTCCTCTCCAGAGGCAAGCTGATCCACAATTGCTGTAACTGCTCCTTGCCATCTTGGATACTGGCATTGGACTGAAGTTGGCATCAGAGCTAGTCCCACACATATTCCTCAGGGAACAAGTTTGGGTATATTGCTGGCCACGGCAGTACCTCAAAATCACGTGGGCACTTTACAGGGACACATACCATTCGTGGGCGAGTAAAGGCCTTTTGAAAAATGGCACCAAAATACAGTTGCATGACAGGTAGCACATGAGGATACAGGACGCTGTGTCGTCACAGTTCCCTCAACCACTACCAGCCAAAACCTGAAGCCATACCTGATGGCCTTCCACATCATGATACTGAAAGTAGCGACACAACGCCTCTCCAAAACATTGGAAGAACGAGAACTCTGCCCAGGTCGACGCCATACCGCCGACGATGATCACAAGGCATAGTCGAGAACTGAGATTCATCGCTGAACGTAACGCGACTCCATTCGTCAGCAGTTCTTGCTTCCTGGTCACAGCCCCACTCCAAACGCTCTGTTTGTGTTAAAGTGCATATACAAGAGACGATAATCACTAGTACAGCTGCTGCTAATCACCAGATGATGCAGAGTGTTACAGGGAGTCCACTACTTGTACTCGGCTGGCAGGCGCAGCTGTGACGGGGCTACGATGTGCTTTGCTCATAATGCGACGACCGCTTCTTGTGGTGGTCAGACATGGTTGACCATATCCTGCACGCCTGGTATACCTGTCCCCACGTTCCCATGCAATCCAAAATCAGCCCACTGTGGTATTCGAGTGTCCCACAGATTTGGACGCTGCATGCTTCGACCAGCCAGCCAAATGGAGGACCACAATAAAATCCCGTTCAGATGCTGTCATGTGCTGATAACGCTGTCTCATACGACTACATGACATCTCCGTGTCCTTCACAGTGATCGCTCTACTTCTGATACTGCTCATCCCCTTATATGCTATACCAGGCCTGCAAAAAATGCTAATGCGTACAGTATTAACGCAACGTCCTTGCAGATTAAGACTGTGTGCCGGACCGAGACTCGTTTCAGTCTGAAAACATTCCCCAAGCTGTGGCAAAGCCATGTCTCCGCAGTATCGTTTCTTCCAGGAGTGCTAGTTATGCATGTTTCGCAGGAGAGCCTCTGTGAAGTTTGGAAGGTAGGACACGAGGTACTGGCGGAATTAAAGCTGTGAGGACGGGTCGTGAGTCGTGCTTGGGTAGCTCAGTCGGTAGAGTACCTGCCCGCGAAAGACAAAGGTCCCGATTTAGACTCTCGGTCCGGCACATAGTTTTAATCTACCAGGAAGTTTCGTATCAGCGCACATTCCGCTGCAGAGTGAATATTTCATTCTTGAATACTAATGCACCCTGGTGGCCGTTCTACTTGTCACAGAGAACTAATCGTTTACATAACCGCCGATAAGGCTTACGTGTACTGGGCGCTGAAGATCTTACTGTCGTGAACCCATCCCAACAAATCCATCCATCCATCCATCGTATGGGTACGAAGTTATACCGACATCCGACCACGCCTTCTAAGTGTTTCACTGCTTTGTCTGATATTGTATGTTAAATCATAATTTCATCACGGTTTGTTATTATAGATCAGTTATACGGTCGCCACGAATTTACAACAATAACTGTTATGATTATTGTTCATTTCCGAATAAAACTGATTTGTTGTAGGGATAGGGATGTGGAAGATGATTAGGCCTATAACTTTGCTTCCGCCAGTTTTTTCCGAAGTTCGAAGCTTTATTCCGAAAAACTTACAAAACGTTTACCATTCAAAGTACTGTCCATCGCTGGCCGCTGCTTTCTCCCACCTTTAGGGCAGCATACGAAACCTGCGGAGGAAGATCTGGAAGCCTTTCAAGGATATCCACGAATCGATATAAATTTTGCACTTGTTCATATGACCGAAGGTGCTGGTCAGCCCAGGCCGTATGCCATTGATCGAAAAAGGTGGGCCGGCCGCAGTGGCCGAGCGGTTCTAGGCGCTACAGTCTGGAACCGTGCGACCGCTACGGTGGCAGATTCGAATCCTACCTCGGGCATGGATGTGGATGATGGCCTTAGGTTAGTTAGGTTTAAGTAGTTCTAAGTTCTAGGGGACTGATGACCTCAGAAGTTAAGTCCCATAGTGCTCAGAGCCATTTGAACTATTTTTGAAAAAGGTGGTAGTCAAGGGAGGGAGGAGGGAATGGGGGCAATGTCTGGAGAATACGGCGGGTGAGGCTGGGCTCCCCATTTCATAGTATCCACGTATGTTTGGACGGGTTTCGCGACATGGGGTCGAGCACTGCCATGCTGCAAAATCACCTTTTCATTTCTGTCACTATATTATGGCTGGCTGTCTTTCAGTACAGTATCAATCCTGTCGATAATGATCTCCTGTGACTGTTTCCGTAGCTTCGGAAACCTTCTTTCTTCCAGTGCCACGCCGATTTCGACCTCAAAATCGCCGATGTTGGAGCGTTGAAATCATTCTCTGCACATTTTTTCACTAATAGGTGCCTCACCATAGACCTCACCCAGAATTTTATGAGCCTCAGTCGCACATTACTTCATGTTAAAATGACGAGAATTGGGCTCTTAAATTGACATATTCAATTGAGAACACCTTTATGACGCAATCACGAATAGACTAATATTTTTATGCCGTTGTGTTTGAAAATGCCTAAACTTATTGTATGACACGATCACTTGCCGTCACTAGCTGCTACTGCCATCTACTGCAAAACGGCGGAAGAAAAGTTGTAAATCTAACAGAAAAAACTGAGTTGAGTCTTATGCAGTAAGGACAGACTTCCAGTCTACCAACTTAGCCGGTTGCATAAATGTCATTGCTCCAAAGCTAGCTCTCTACAATTGTATTCAAAACGCTCGTAATTTCTCTAAAACGCTTGACAAGGGCATCGCACTAAAGCTGAATTTGTCGTATCTAAGCATGTGCCACAGTCGTTCGAAAGACCAGTCGGGTTTATGCTTCCCTTGCTGATATGAAATTTTGAGGAACCTTTGGTCTAGTTATAAATCAGAATGGAATTTAGAAAGGCGTATTTATAGCGAAAGTAGTCCTCTTACACATGGCTCACAGAGACCGCGGTTTGCCGTTGAAGTACAATGCGAACTGACGTCTGACGTCTGGAACACATTAATGGTGAACATACTGTACTGCTAGAATATCATAAACTTCAGAGCTGGTCTGTTTCTAAGCTATATTATTCGTGGAATTTGAGCTTACGGTAGCACAAATACCATAATGTACGAACCGTTTGCAGGTGCTTCGCCAGCAACGGTTAGCTCATTACAGAAGAAACCTCCTCAAAAGAGTCCAAATTCAACTTGTAATCCTACAAACAGCTTTAATTATCGTCCACACTGCTACAGAGGTTCGCGGGGAGGGGGGGGGGGGGGTGGAATACGTTCCTCCGTTGCGCTGCGCATTGATTTTACCTCACAAAGATGGAAACTGTTATCGTTCGAAGGACTGAAAGGGAGAGATAATGGTTTTTTCTCCCGCATTGTGCAGATATTTCTTTCCAGATAGCTCGCGTTACGATAAGCGCATTACCGCTACTTAAACGGCGCACGCGTGGGAGAACAGAACAGAACAGAGCTGGGCGTGTGCGTGGCAAGTTCATCATATAACCGTCAGCCATTGCTGCTTCGGAATTCCAATTCGGCCCCTCCGCGCTGCCTCCCCTGCGGCCGCCCCTTCCACACGTCCCGCTGCCCCCACCACCGGCCCCACAGCGCTGCGGAGCACTCTCTCCCCCCACCCCGGCGCACCCACGTCGTCCCGGGAGTGATATCTGCTTTTGTAGCCGAGTATTATTACTTTAGAGAGAGAAGGAGCGACGCCGGCGAGGATGGATCGGTCTGCCGCAAGCCGCGGGCATAAACAAGTGCTTAGCTTACGCTGGAGGCGCGCTGCCGAGGTAACTGCGAGGCGACTTATATTACCGCAGTTGTTCCTCAGCTCACAACACTGTGTGTCCCTCCGGGACGACGATCTATATATCATTAGAAAGACGATCATAAATTTACATAACGTTAATGTGCAGTTTCAAGTAGCAGTAAATCATTAGAGCGATTAAGGCAGCTAAGTCAGCGGCTGTTCCATGTAATCAAAAAGACGAATTAATTAATTCATTAAACAGATCACAGCTTCGACAACAACAGAATAGCAACACATCTAAATGAAGGTGGTTTGCGCTATGATGAAGCTTTCTCGGGTTATCAGCCGATTCAAGGCTTCGTTCTGTGGCAACGTTTCGACAGGCTTCCTACTCGTTATCTTCGGGCGAAGTCACATCGCCTGGAAATAACGATTGGGAAATAGTGCTGTCCCCATGGCGAAGCACTCGTGATAAACGAGTAATACTGAGTCACGTTCACACGGAAACGTAACAGATGTGCGCCTAGAATTCTTTCCCAGGGGGAGAATGCTTCTGGAATGCGTTACAGATTTAATGGTAGGAGCAACCTCACTTCATCCGTTAAGTGCAAACTCAAACAGTTTTCAACCTCGAGGATTCCTCTTTCAGCTCGCAATCATCCTAGAACACAAGCATTAATTGGAGATTTTTCTCAAGCCATGGAAAAGTACTACTAACTATTCATGGCCCAAGCTTCATGTTCGAGTAACTCACACTTCTGAATATTTCCTTTTGATTTGTTTCCATTGCGATGATGATTTTGTCCTATAAGCCACAAGAAAGTAACAGGCTACAGTCTCATATATTTCTCTAAATTCAGATGAACACAGAAAAACATGCAAAGAGACAACTGCAACATTCTTCGTAATGCATATTCGGTTGAATTTGCTTTTCACTACTTATTGGGGAATAATTATGAGAACGTTACTGTTAGCTGCTTAAAAAAAAGTTGTATTTATTTTTGTAGACTAGTGCACAGTCAAAATTCAAATTGCGATAACACTGTAGATTCAAAGGTAGAAGGTGTTTCCAACAGATACATTCAACTTCACAAGCCTATATCTTTTAAATAATTGAAGATGGAAACCGGGAATGAATTTTAACTTGTAGAACTGCAAACTTCTTATTTTCGATAGAACGTCCGATTTTACCTTTTACATTCGTGCATGTACAACCATCGGGTCATTTTACTCTTACTTTTATCATCAAAGTTTTAATTTTATTTTCATAAATGTTCAGTACTGATGTTACATTTAATTTAGTAGAAAAATGAATAGCCACAAAATAAGAATATGAACAACGCAGCAGCAACGTTTCACAATGGAGCACGAGAGAGAGTGAGAGAGCGATAGAGACAGAGAGAGACTCCAAAGCTCCATGTATTTTACGTGGACCGAGGGCAGGACAGGACAAACATCCAGACGAAAGTCAGACTCGTCCCATATTTTTGCGAGTGTACCTGAAGTTACCGTACTCACTGCTGCCACTATGCAATGTCGTGTTCACCCAAAGTTACAGGAAGGGCAGGCACATATGAGTAGACGCAATCTTTCACAAACGTCCAAGAAAAACGAATCACAAGAGTCACCTACCATGAGATCAGGCGACCTCTTAGACAAATGGTACGGTATAACGCCTGATCCTTACGCCCTTTATTGGCGGTACAACGCTGTAGCAGGTCACTGATAAGAAACGCTGTTACGTTCATGTGCCAGAGTAGCATTGTATGTCGCAAAATGGAGTTTCTTGCATGCTCTCGCAATTGCGAAGAACCCCATATCTTCACATATCAGCAACGTGATTCTTCAGTTTGCTCTGGAGTGTTAGTAGATCAAATAGACCACGGGTGTACTACCGGTACATAGTTTCCAATGGACACATTATATCGTCATCGTGAAGTGGGTTGACATCAGCGCATCTGACGATGAAGACATGTCTGACCGTCGAAATATTGTTCCCTTTTTACACTGTGAACCGGCAGGAAACTTGTGGAATGTTCGACGATCCGGCTTCCTGATTACTGTAAATGTCTGTTCACCAAAAACGGAGGGGTTGTATAGCTTTTCTTGAGAAACGGCGCAAAATACACGAAGCTTTTGAGAGTCTCCCCCCACCTCCTCTCTCTCTCTCTCTCTCTCTATCTCTATCTATCTATCTATCTGTCTATCTCTCGGTCTCTCTCTTTCTTTCTCTCCCTCTCGTGCTCGACTGTGGAACGTAGCTGTTTGGTTGTCCATATTCTGACGTTGCGACGGTTCATTTTCCCACTTAAATGGACTATAGCGTCAGTACTGAAATCTAAACGCGAAAGGAAATTGTTGCCTCCCATCTCCATGCCACGAGCAAATTCACAAGCGTGTACACGTTGATGTCTATCACCATCAGGAAGGGCTTGTAGCAACTAATCCCTAAATGGTTAGAAACACAACTGTTGCCGCAAAACACTCTAGGCTGACGTATGAGAAATGGTTAACTCTCGGTTAGCATAACGAGCAAACTTCTGCGGACCACGTGTGAAATTCTACTGAATGGTTCTTGAATGAGCACACGGCGAAAACCTTTGAGTTTCCATTTATATAAGCAACCAGTTTGTAGAAAATACCGTCGCCACCGTCGAACGCTTCGAGCTGTAGGTGCTGGAGTGCCCTAGTTTGGACGAAAATCACATCGCACTTATGACTGGATTGCATCAGTTGAAACGGAGAACGCAAAACGCATTTTATTACTGTGTTATCGCCAATTACGCACATTGGGTAGTGAACGAGCGAGCGAGGTAGCTGTACCACGGAGATCCCACCACCAGCGACGTGAACCCGAGACTACAATTAACGTCAAGGCAAACTTTAACTTTTGATGTGTAAGTTTCAAATTAAACTCCTGTTTCTACTTCTTTCATGTAGAAGATATACTCTTGTGAACTCGTATGAGTCCTTTTGGAACACCCTGTGCACTACCGACGACCTGAGTTAGGGATATTTAGACACATATAAGCCGTGATGGCGTGGCATGGATTTAACATGGTAGTGACAGCTTAAGATAGCCATGTTCATCCGCTACCGCTCAACAAATGGGCAGAGCTCGCAGATCAGAGTCAAGGCGCGGACGTGATATCGACAGCATCCCAGATATGCTTCTAAGTTCCCCACTGTGAGTTTCTGACTAACATGTAGCAACATTTACCTTCCACTCTATAAAAAGTCTACGTATTACCAAAACTATGTACCCAAAAACTGTTATCCAACTTAAAATCGTGTGTTAATCTTTGACTTAACAGAACTTAATATGAATTGAACTGTAACTGTTCTGAATACAACTTGTCTTTACATTAAATGCGCAACTGAAGTAACCCAATTAAGTAATACAATTAGCCGGGCCTAATCAAAATTTTCATTTACCACGCGTCTTGACGACATCGTTGCAGAGTTCTCGAAACAGCAAAAAGTAAGCATACAGTGGCTAAGCTAAATTTCTGCTTTTAAATAAAATTTCCAAACAATATTCTAACTATTGCATGCCATAGAGTGCAATGTGGTAATGCATAATGGTAAACTTTCTTTAAAGAATGGGGTGAGGAGAGTAACTATTCTGATGAAATGACAACGATTTTAGGATGAAGTATGTATTCAAAAAGACAGAGTAAGGCTTCGCGTGATCTTCACATGTAACAGTGGTTAGAACAATGTTATGCTTAAGAAAGCGAACACTGATGTTAGAAGGGTACAATGTTAACAAAGAATTTCTACGAAAACCAAACAACTTAATCAGTTGATATGTTAATGCAAGACTCAGAGAAGTGAGGTCGCCTTTCTCTCAGTTCTGATCACGTGAACAAAGTTAACTACCTGACAATAATCATTCCGACAAACAAGCTGCGTAATGCTCCAGTCTTACCTCAAACTCCTTCTCTTCAAAAAAATAACATTATTAAAAATTTATATTGTTTTCGCCTTTCAGGATATACATCATATTCATGCTATCTTTCTTCATCTAACACATACAATCACAAGTCAATTCAGCGCTACTTAATACGTCCATCAGCTACCATACTTCAATTAAGAATGTATCAGACTGCACAGGGACACAGACTGCGCCACGAAAAGACCAAAGAATGTTTAATAGCAACATACCTTGATCTTTCTCTCCTCTCTCTCTGACGTGTACATCACTAACTTTAAAAAATCAAAATGACATGCCCACCTTACATATTCACCACATTCCTAGAGTAGAATTTTGTACGACAGTCATTTGAGACTTGAATGGGACGAGGACAAAATTCTAAATATTATGGATAGGAATATAGAAAGCGTGTTACTAATACAAAGAGAAAAACAGCTTTAAAAGAACATTAGTTAATAAAGAACTATAAGTAAAAACATTTACAAAACTCAAGAACATGTAAATGATGTAATCAATAGAATTCGCTACAGGTAGGTTATCATGTTTCATGATGTCTATAAGAGCGTTCTACACAGTGCTACTTTTAAAGTTTATTTCACTTTTTGTATTGTAGTAAATGGAATTGATGATCCACACTGTTTTTGTAGCACACAGGAAGTTAGTTACAGTGTCTATGTCACGCATGGCCTACATTTCTGAAGCACAGTCACCTATGGCAGTAGTAATTTGCACGATGAAAGTAGGTAGACGAGAGTCCTTGTCAGAAACGATAAAAACGATAAAACTCTCTCTAGTTCGTTGCAATTATGTCACTGTTGTGCGAAATATGTGGAAGCAAGCTCAGTGAGAGTAAGGATACACACAAACACAAACACACACACACACACAGAGAGAGAGACAGACAGAGAGAGAGAGAGAGAGAGTAAAATACGAAGCAGTATCCGCCTGAAGCAGACGGCAGATCTATTGATAACTTCAGAGCTCAAAATGGTTTCAAATGGCTCTGAGCACTATGGGACTCAACTGCTGTGGTTATCAGTCCCCTAGAACTTAGAACTACTTAAACCTAACTAACCTAAGGACATCACACACATCCATGCCCGAAGCAGGATTCGAACCTGCGACCGTAGCAGTCGCACGGTTCCGGACTGCGCGCCTAGAACCGCGAGACCACCGCGGCCGGCAACTTCAGAGCCATCTTGAATTATCGAAGAGTTCTTTATAAATGTCAGTTGCAGCTTTTATCGGTGAAGTATACCAACTTTTGGCAGAGAATATTTCAGTATATACCTATATTAAGACAGAAGTAACAAGATTTTACATAGTTGTACATAGGAACTGAACATCTAGTATAATGGTAAAAACAGAGTTCTATAACTAGAAAGAAAACAAGAAAAAATGGCATCATGTCTTTACAGTGATGAACTACAGAAACATCAGACAAGTAAATCACTTGAAACAGTGTACAGTAATAGGCATGATAAGAAACAATTATTATATGCTTTCAGAATCACCTACAGAAAATTCTAAATTTATTCAAATAAATGTGTGTGCATAAAAACAGTAAAATACACAAAAGTATAGGGAGTAAGGTAGAAAGAGACATATAAGGATAGTGATCACACACAAGAAATAAACACATGAAGATAGTAGTCACACACAGATAAGGAAAACACGAATATATAACCAAGAAAACGAGTTAGGGAGTTGTTTAGTTTGCTCTATTTACATAAAACTCAAGATCACATTTTTATCAAATGGTGCTCCACCCTACCAGTTGACATTTGTACACGATACTACAAATTAATGCATGTTGGCAACTTGGTCACTATAGTAACATTTGATACAAATGTAGCCATTCAATGAAGAATTAGTTCTACATCTACATCTACATAGATACTCCACAAGCCACCACACGGTGCGAAGCGGAGGGCACCTCGTACCACTTGTCATTTCCTCTCCTATTCCATTCGCAAATAGAGCAAATGAAAAACGACTCTCTGTATGACCCCGTATGAGCCGTAATTTCCCGTATCTTATCTTCGTGGTCCTTACGTGCAATGTATGTTGGCGACAGTAAAATCGTTCGGCAGTCAACTTCAAATGCCGGTTCTCTAAATTTCCTCAATACTGTTTCTCGAAAAGAACGTTGTCTTCCTCCAGGGATTCCCATTTGAGTTCCCGGAGTAACTCCGTAACACTTACGTGATGTTCAATCCTGCCGGTAACATATCTAGCATCCCGCCTCTGAACTACTTCGAAGTCTTCCTTTAATCCGGCCTGGTACGGATCCCAAACACTCGAGCAGTACCCAAGAATAGGTCGCACCAGCGTCCTATATGCGGTCTCCTTTACATGTGAACCACTCTTCCCTAAAATTCTCCCACTAAACCGAAGTCGACTATTCGCCTTCCCTATCACAGCTCTCACAAGCTAGTTCCACCTCATATCGCTCTGCAACGTTACGCTCAGATATTTAAACGACTAGACTGAGTCGAGGAGGACACTAGTAATACAGTATCCGAACATTACAGGTTTGATCTTCCTACTCATCCGCATTAACTTACATTTTTCCACATTTTGGGCTAGCTGCCATTCATCACACCACCTGGAAATTTTGTCTAAGTCGTCTAGTTTCTTCCTACAGTTACTCAACTTCGACACCTTACCGTACACCACAGCATCATCAGCAGACAAACGCAGATTGCTGCCCACCCTGTCAGCCAAATCATCTATGTACATAGAGAACAAAAGCGGTCCTATCACATTTCCCTGCGGCACACCTGTCAATACCCTTCGCTTGCAACATATTGGGTTCTATTACTTAACAAGTGTTCGACCCACTCACATATCTGTGAACTTATTCCATATGCTTGTACCTCTGTTAACAGCCTGCAATGTTGCACAGTGTCAAATGCTTTCCGGAAATCTAGAAATGTGGAGTCTGCCTGTTGCCCTTCATCCATGGTTCTTATTGTATAATATGAGAAAAGAGAAAACTGAGTTTCGCATGTTTCCTAAAACCGTTCTGTTAGAGCAGTCTCAAGAAAATTTATTATATTCGAATTGAGCATATGTTCAATGAGTCTGCAACAAACAGAAGTTACGGATACCGGTCTGTAAATTTGAAGGTCCGTTCTTTTACCTTTCTTATATACTGGAGTCACTTGCGCTTTTCTCCACTCATTTGAGACTTTGCACTGGGCGAGAGATTCATAATAAATGCAAGCTAAGTAAGGGGCCAACACCATGGAGTACTATTTGTAAAATCGAACTGGGAATCCATCCGGACCTGTTGATTTACACTATGCGATCAAAAGTATCCGGACACCTGGCTGAAAAGTTCGCTGCGCCCTCCATCGGTAATGCTGGAATTCAATATGGTGTTGGCTCCGCTCTCGCAGACATACGTTCAATCAGGTGCTGGAAGGTTTCTTGGGGAATGGCATCCCATTCTTCACGGAGTGCTGCACTGAGGAGAGGTATCGATGTGGGTCTGTGACGCCTAGCACGAAGTCGGTGTTCCAAAATATCCCAAAGCAGTTCTATGGGATTCAGGCCAGGACTCTGTGCAGGCCAGTCCATTACAGGGATGTTATTGTCGTGTAACCTCTCCGCCACAGGCCATGTATTATGAACAGGTGCTCAATCGTGTGGAAAGATGCAATCACCATCTCCGAACTGCTCTTCAACAGTGGGAAGCAAGAAAGTGCTTAAAACATCAATGTAGGCCTGTGCTGTCATAGTGACACGCAAAACAATTAGGGGTGCAAGTCCCCTCCATGAAAAATACTACCACACCATAACACCACCGCCTCAGAATTTTATTGTTGGCACTACACACGCTGGCAGATCACGTTCACCGGGCATTCCCCATACCCACACCCTGCCATCGGATCGCCACTTTGTGTGCCGTGATTCGTCACTCCACACAACGTTTTTCCACTGTTCAGTCGTCCAATGTTTACACCCCGTACACCAAGCGAGGCGTCGTGTCGCATTCACCGGCGTGATGTGTAGCTTATGAGCAGCCGCTCGACCATGAAATCCAAGCTTTCTCAGCTCCCGCCTAACTGTCTTAGTGCTTGCAGTGGATCCAGATGCAATTTGGAATTCCTGTGTGATAGTTTGGGTAGATGTCTCCCTATTACACATTACGACCCTCTCAACTGTCGGCTGTCTCTGTCAGTCAACAGATGAGGTTGGCCTGTACGCTTTTGTGTTGTACGTGTCCCTTCACATCGGAAACAGTGGACCTAGGGATGTTTAGGAGTGTGGAAATCTCGTGTACAGACGTATGACACAAGTGACACCCAATCACCTGACCACGTTCAAAGCCCGTGAGTTCCGCGGAGTGCCCCATTCTGCTCTCTCACGATGCCTAATGACTACTGACGTCGCTGATATGGAGTACCTGGCAGTAGGTGGCAGCACAATGCACCTAATATGAAAAACATACGTTTTTTGGGGTCTCCGGATACTTCTGATTACATAGTGTATTTGCTTTCAAATCCTTCAGTTGTTCCTCTACGCCAGGCATGGTTGTTACCATGTCGTCCATATGGTAGTCTGTCCGATGGTCAAATGACGGTATGTTCGTACGATTCTCCTGTGAGAACGATTTATTGAAAGTGAAATTTAAAACTTCAGCTTTCGTTCTTCTATCTTCAACTGACACAACAGACAGGCCAACAAGGGACTGAATGGAAGACTTAGACTCGCTTAGCGGTTTTACATACGATCAGAATTTTCTTGGATTCTCTCCCAGATCTTTTGCTAGGGTGTGACGATGCTGTTGTGTGCTTCACGTACAGATCTTTTCAGAGGTGCGCGGAGCTTTACTCACCTTTGTTTGTCGTCATTTATGCGTTCCCTCTTGAACCGAGAACGCAGCAACTTCTGCGTCCTCAGCATCCGCCGAATTTCTTTATTAAAGCATAGTGGGTCTTTTCCATTCTTTATCCACTTACAAGGACGTAACTCTCCAGACCACGATTTACAGTCTGCTTAAACTTTGCCCACAATTACTCCAGATCCAACTTCCTGGAACTAAGTGAGGCCAATTCACTGTCTAAGTGAGATGTTTGCAACTGCTTATCTGCTCTATGTAGCACAAACACTCTGCTAGCCTTCTTCACTGATTTATTAACTTTCGTAACCATAGTTGCTATAATGACATCATCATCGATATTCCCCAATTCTATACTGAAATTATCGATAAGGTCTAGCCTATTTGTAGCTACAAGGTCTAAGATATTTCCAATGTATGTGGGCTGCCGAGCTACCTGTTCAAGACTATTTTCAGAAAACGTGTTCAAAAGTATTATGCATGATGATAAAATCTTCTCGGGTTGACAGCCGAGTCAATGTGTTGTTCTCCAGCAACGTTTCAGCAAGTTTCTTACTTGCCATCTTCAGGCGACTTTCCCTTCGCCTGAAGATGGCAAGTAAGAAATTTGCTGAAACGTTGCTGGAGAACAATACATTTACTCGGCTCTCAAGCCGAGAAGATTTTATCATCGAGATTCACCGAGAAAGCCTGCATTCTCATATTATGCATGACTCTCCATCTGTACCCCCTGCAATGAATACATAGTCATACCAGTCTATACTCGGCAGGTTAAAGTCGCCTCCAACCTGTAAAGCATGATATGAGTATTTACTCTCTATCTACAGTAGACTTTCCTTGAATGGCTCTAGAACTGTCACAGCAGACCCGCCAGGGTAGCCGAGCGCGCTAACGCGCTGCTACCTGGACTCGGGTAGGCACGCCAGCCCTGTATCGAATCCGCCCGGCGGATTAACGACGAGGGCCGGTGTGCCGGCCAGTCTGGATGTGGTTTTTAGGCGGTTTTCCACATCCCAATAGATGAATATCGGGCTGGTCCCCACATTCCGCCTCAGTTACACGTGTCGCAGGCATTTGAAACACGTCCGCACTGTTTCACGATTTACACTAGACGCAGACAGATGGGGTACACTGATTCCATCCTGGGTGGTACGGGGTGGCAGCAGGCAGGGCATCCAGTCATCCCTAACACTAACACTGCCAAATCCGTTGTAACCACGCCGACCCTGCGATCGCTGCGGGACTATGGCACAAGCGAAAGTAAGAAAGAAAGAGAGAACTGTCACAGCAGAATCGGATTGCGGATAAGAACATCCAACCGTTAACCTAGTTTTTTCCACACCTATTACACGCGACTAGATGATTCCAATGTCACACTCGACTTCGACCTCAATGGAGACAATATTTTTGTCAACTGCAATAAACACTCCCCCTCCTATGGCCTCTAATCTCTCTAAATACCTCAGAACTTTCCACTTCATGTTTCAAAAAAATGGTTCTGAGCACTATGGGACTTAACATCTGTGGTCATCAGTCCCCTATAACTTAGAACTACTTAAACCTAACTAACCTAAGGACATCACACACATCCATGCCCGAGGCAGGATTCGAACCTGCGACCGTAGCAGTCGCGCGGTTCCGGACTGCGCGTCTAGAACCGCTTCATGTTTCACCCAGCACTCGGCCCCAACAATAATTTGAGCGCGAGAACTGTCCTGGAGGACAGTAAATTCGGGAACTTCAAAACGAATACTTCGACAGTTTACTGACAACATTTGTGATAGTCGAATTGTCTTTATTCTGAACGTCGTTTGACGTCCCTTGCTGCATATCGACTAGGGAGTGTTCATCACAGCATCCCAAGCTACTGCCTAGCCTGAGAAACCCTCATGTTCACTCGACAAGTACTCTGCTACCCGAGTAGCTGCTTCTTTGTGAAGTGCACCCCCGACCTATCAAGGGCAGTCCTACAAATCCCCACACGATAACGCAGGTCTAGAAATCTGCAGCTAATATCGTCACAGAGTCGATGGAGCCTTTGGTTGAGACCCTCTACTCGGCTCCAAAGAAAATGACTCTGCACGCAGACGACTGCGCCCTGCACGCTCGATAGCTGCAGGCAAGGCCGCCTCCACGTCTCGGATGAGGGCCCCCGGCAGACATACCGAGTTCAGAATGAGATTTTCACTCTACAGCGGAGTGTGCGCTGATATGAAACTATCTGGCAGATTAAACCTGTGTGCCGGACCGAGACTCGAACTCGGGACCTTTGCCTTTCGCGGGAAAGTGCTCTATCATCTGAGCTTCCCCGCAGGAGAGCTTTTGTGAAGTTTGTAAGGTAGGAGACGAGGTACTGGAAGAAGTAAAGCTGTGAGGACCGTGCGTGAGTCGTGCTTGGGTAGCTTGGATGGTAGATCACTTGCCCGCGAAAGGCAAAGGTCCCGCGTTCGAGTCTCGGTCCGGCACACAGTTTTAAGCTGCCAGGAAGTTTCATACCGAGTTCACTGCAAGGTTTATGCAGTCAGCCAAACTTCAATCTATTACTGTACCTAATATGGTCAGTAATTAGCATGTTATATTTTATTCTTTCGTTTGTGCTATGAAACGTCCCCTTTTAATAGTTTTACAGGACTGTGCTTATACTGACACACAATATTTTGTTAGCGCAACGCAATCTGACTTTCAAAATTCCCTACAAAAGAATGGCCCTGACTAACATTAAACTATACCTTTCACAAATCACTTACCTCACAAAAATCTTCGCTGCTCAAGCTACTGCAATACAGCGAGCGTCACTACTGCCAGCTAAATAAAAGATTCAAACTATGGAAGGCACTAACTACTAATAGGGATAGTTAGCAAATGAAAGATATTAATAGAGAACAAAGAATGTATTTACCTTGATATCATCATATATATATATATATATATAGCAGTTCATGACAAATTACAAAACTCCGCCATCTCTCTCCCCACATCCACCACTGCTGGCGGCTCACCTCCAACTGTCCAACGCTATGCGCTGTTCACAGCCAGCTGCCTAACACTACAATGGCGAGTATTACAACAATGCAAAGCAGCCACAGACTGCACACCGCACAGCCAGTGATTTTCTATACAGAGGTGGCGTTACCAATAAAAAAAACCTAAACAGCCTACTTACATAGCCCCCATGCTCCCCACAAAAAATTTTACAAATTGGTTTGGGCAGTGCCCAATACAGATTTGAAAAAATTTTTCATAATTACAATAACAAAGAAATCAAATGCACACACTTATTGATACAATGTTGGTCAAAAGCTAAAATTTTCTCACAGTCCATGAAGACAGTCCTAATCGTTCATCACAGTAAAATATCAGTCTTTTTCTCAAAGTCTGAGCAGTAAAAGAAAATGCACACGGAAGTAGTGGATTTCCATGCAGTATTGAAGAAGTATTGTTGTCCTTCCAACGAAAAGACAGTGCTGACTCTACATGCAGACAGGTAATGGGCCACAACAGAGTAAACCCACAGTGGAGTCAGTCGAAATTTTGAAGAGTATTGGTGGGTAGGTCATCACAGAGCAGACCCACTGTAGTCCTGGTAGAGATTACGGTATTGGTGGGCCACCAGAGGCGCAGACCCACTGCAGTCCTTGTAGAAATAATGGTACTGGTGAGTCAGCAAAGACGCAGACCCACTGTAGTCCTTGTAGAGATTACGGTACTGGTGGGCCACCAGAGGTGCAGACCCACTGCAGTCCTTGTAGAGATGGCCAGCAGCCATCTGTTGTGACTGTGCAGGTGCACAATCACCATTGAAGAGTCTTGCGGATAATATAGCAAGTCCATAACCACCACTTGTGCACTCACAAAGTTTTTGGAATTGTCCTTAGAACCAGCAATGCTGTTATCCAGTCCCTTGCTGAATTATTAACACACGTGCAAACACTATCAGTCCCTACTTCTCACATATTGTCCATATACCATGACCAACAAAAACGTGTGCAGTGAAATGTAACTTACAAGTTGCTTAATTTGATGAACTGGTGTCAATTACAATTTTATAACATAAGAACACAATAACAAAGGTACAAAACATAACAATGCAGATAACATTTGTGGTAATAGGGGCTTTACAAAAGAATAGAAATAGACATATACGTCAGCGTTACGGGAATTATGACATGAGTACATACATAAAAGATCAGAATAACTTTCTAAACATCAACTTCACACATGAGCATTAAAATAAAACAAAATAAATAATGTCTAAGCATATTTACAAGGTAAATAACATATTATTAATGCCAATTATATTTGAGGATAACAGTATTCCTCATCATAGTGAATGTAGCTTAGTATTAGTAGAAGAAAAAATTCTATGAAACTACACAGAGACAGGAAGAAAACAAATACACAAGGGTACACAAACACATAGTGGGATAACACAAAAGGAAAGGACAGGGTTTGTTTTACTGCAGTATTTTGCATGGAGATCTCCCTTCGTTCATCATTATTCCCAAAAGTCCTATCTAAGCCTGTTTTCTGTATTCTGTTCACATCCTCTGTCAAAAATAGTTTTTCTCCACTGTACAGTATCCTTTTTTTTTTTTGCCAAACCATTTTCTGATAGCTTCTCAATGCATTTCTTATAAATTCATCATAGTTAGTTTCTTATATAGTCTACCCCCTCTTAAGCTAACTTAAATCTACTGAGCTCAGATGCTAAACTAAGGGACGAGGCAATGCAGCAGAACAAATCAAGTAACACAAACATCAATGACAAAAATTTCAAGCTGGCAAAGCAAGCTACAGTAAATCTAAATTACCAAGCAATTCAACATTACAACTAATATGAGGCAATGCGCAGCAAACAAGAAAAATAAATATGGCTTAGCAGAGTAACACAAATTAAAATTCAGTAGCACTATGCCTGGCAAACAGCATAACTTATACCTAAACATGACAAAGTTCAAGCAGAAAAAGTATTACACCAAAAATGGCCAAGTCTAATACCTATGTCACATCTTAACACTAGAGTGATGCATCACGAGAACTTACACTAGCAGATAAGTTACCAAATCGTAAAGAAATTGTTTATGCAATTCCTGTGAAGGGAAATGTCTTTTTATGCTCCCTCATTTTTTTTGGAAATGTATCACAAAACTATTATTTACTGGATCTGGAGACAGAAAATATTTATATTAGTACATCTATAAAATTTTATTTTAACCAGTGCTGCAGTGCAGCTAGAAACTAGATAATAAACAAAATGAGTAAATAAATACATAAAGCAAGCCATATGGCATTTCTCTCAATTCTCGTAGATAGACACTTGTCCTAATCAGGTGTGCAGATGTAAGAATGTTTCCAAGTTATTATTAGCGTGTCGTATTTATTTACGATGCTTTCTACAAACGAATGTCAATAGCGAGGATAATGGCCGCCCTTATTTTTTTTTTTTTTTTACCTGTGCTTCCGGAAAGGCACACCCTAATGGCTTTTTCTCCAGGCGTCGGACACAGCTGTGTGCCCGCGATGCATTACGTGCAGGTGGTCACTTAACTTTCGTACGGAAATATTTACGACAGCAGTTTCCGCTACAGTGGCAGTCTCATATAAAAATATCTCACAGGTCAAGAATTAGCGTTGCAAATCTGTAGAAACAAAATCCTATAAATATAACAGTGTCCAAGAAATTTTCGCCGTCATTGTGATACATTCACGCATTTACACACATTTCATAACTCTTAAAGTACGATTCTTGGTTTCCAACATCCTTTTTCACAAGTCAAGAGTCCCTAACCGCTACTCATTACTCCTTACCTTATTACACATATATATATTCGTCGACGCTTCTTTAATAATTCATCATAAGATACATAGCATAATCAAATTCCTCATATAGCATCAGCTTCTTGACCATAAACATACCTCAGCAGCATAATACACATCGTCGCCGTAATAATAACATCATAAAACCTCAGTCAAATCTCAAAAACGTCGTAGCTTCCTCCAATAATTTCAAAACCTAAAAAAATTCTCTGCTCATGTCAAAAGTGTCATCTGCCTCAAACGTACTTTAAAATCATGATCCCATACCAAATACATCATTCAAAGCTCTCATAGTATCACAATGGTTCCAAAAAAATATGAACAGTTCACAAAGTACTGACAAAATACAATTTCATAAGTGTGAAGTTATCCAACTGTGTAATTACGTAAACATCTGTAACTGATGTAGTAAAAAAATTTTTTATCTCTCAGTTAAATGATCAGATAGCTGTGTAATTTGTGTGTTAGAGAAATATGGTACCGATGTGTAAAGTTGTATAAGCAAATACCATATTAGCTAGGGTTCCTTGTGGTTGCCACACACATGGTACACAAAGTAGGCGTGTACCCCCCTGAGGATTAATGTAATTATACCCTCAGGTGTTACAGATTACAGCAATGGAATGAAATGTATCACGGAAAACTTTCTTTGCAATTTAAAAATCTTTAAAAATAAATGTTTTAAGTACAAAATTAATCACTCAAATACATGTCCTGTAGCGCTAAACTGTGTGTCATGTCGCAACATAATCTCTGTGGAAGTCTCGTAGTTATCGTCCTCCGAAAGCTAAGTTCTGCAGAAGTCAATGTACTTACCTCATGATAAACAAAAGTGAAATGCTTTGTGTATAGATATCGTAGTTATTACGCTTATTGTTGTGATGAAGAAAGTACTGTACTGTAACGTATTGTTGTGCCACGAAAAAGGCTGTCTCATTGTTGCTATACCACAAAAGTTAAATACTAAAATATGTTTCACTTTCCAGAAGAATTCAGAAAAATTGTGCAGATGTAAAACAGATACACTGCAAAAGCAACATTGTAAATTGTCACTCATTAGTAGCGTCGTGATAACATCGTGTAGCTGTCACATAAACTAACCACTGTGTCCTCTGGTATTTCACAGAAAGTACTTTAAATCCAGAATTTTTTTCAAATAAACCAAAATGTTGCATTAAAATCTCATTAACAGTACTGGTAAATGTTCTAAGTATGTGAGCCTTATAGTCGTTACGTAATCGTGCAATTAACAAGCAAGAAAGTACACACACAATAACACTGTGTCGTCTGTTCACCATAACAATGCATTCGTAATTTCTGTTTAAAAATGTTCCCTAGGTTCTAGGCTAGATAGTTGACTTCAAAACATTGTTGCATGTTAACAGTTTCTCAGTGTGACAAATTGTACTAGTAGCATGAAGTGAAAAGTTTTATGGCAAAGACTACGTTAAAAAAACAGATTATCTTTCAATAAACGGTTTTACATGTGAAATGTGGTATAAACCTTTACTCTTCACAGTACTCAGAGTTTGAACTTGAATGCAATTGTCATGCGGTATACGTCGGTAAAGAATACTGGAATTTTTCTCGAGGTTAGCGTCTACGTTATTTTTCCCTGAGCCAGCTGGCGCACGCGGCTGCCTGCTGTGCGAGTCATTGTCTGTCTCTTTGTTGGCGCGCGTCGTTATTGGGATTAGGAGACGTAGCTTCTACAAACTCGCCTTGCCGAGAGGGCCCAGCTCTGTTAGAATCCCGCCAGTTCTGATGCAATTCAGGTCTTTCGTTACGATCATATCGTCTGTCGTCATGTCGGTAGATGCCATTGTTTCTTTCTTGTCTGTCATGTGGTGGAGAATTTCTCCTGGAATCGTAACTGCGCGGTGGACCGTTGCATCTGAAGTTATTCTGTCTCCCTCGATAATAATTGTTTTGGTACCCATATTGTCTGTTTCTATGGTAATCTCTATCATGTTCATTACTATGGAAGTGCGATCTTTCTCTGTACCTATTATTCTGCCAACGGTTGTCATATGGGTGGTGTCTTTTTTGGTCACGATTTGTGTTGTGAGAATAGCCTTGTCGCGTCCAGTTACTATTTCTTTCATCGCGGAATTGCGACGGATATGACCTGTAATTGTTGTGTTCCTGTTTCCGCGTTCCGCGATTGTCAGTGTCAATTTCTAATCCTTGTAACAGTCCCTGAAAAGCTTCAATGTCGTCTTTGCAACGTCCTGCTAAAATAATATGTCGTAAATGTTCAGGCAGTTTGATTAAGCAAATGCGGATGAGTTCTGAGGGGCTGTATGGGTTTGAAAGATACTGATTCTTGTGTAACATGTCTTCAAAATATTTCATAATACTGGAAAATTCAGATTGTTCGAAACGTTTCATCATTATGATGCTATGTTTTACTCGGTCTTGTGTGGCTTGAGACCAATATGCTGAGAGGAAGGCATGATAAAAATCTCCTTCACTGTGACAATCGTGAATGACCGATCGCATTCTTACAGCTGGTTCATTCTCCAAGTAGCCACACATAAATTCTAACCTGTGCTCCAATGACCAGTTGGGGGGAAAACAATGAGAGAATTGATGGAGCCACGCTTGTGGATGTATGTCGTTGGCAGAATTTTTAAACGTTTTGAATTTACGTGTAGTAATGAACAGCTTATAGTCAAAGTCATCATCTCGGCGAGTCGCATATCGGTCATTGTTACGTCGTTTCGGCGGTTCCACTTCAAAATTCGGTGCACCTTGCCAATTTCTTTCATAATTTCCGAAATGCGCTGTGTTATTATTTTGTGGCTGTTCCGTATTTCTATGTCCCTCTTCCTGTACTGGAGCGCGAGTGTCCTCTGAAATATGTAATTCTTGTATTACCTGATCTTGTACTTCTCGGATTTCTCTTTTGTACAGTGTATTGATTTGATTTTGATTTTGTTTGAATTTTCTAATTTGTTCATACTCTTCTGTGTCAGTGAAGGCTACAGGTCTTGTGTCATTCAGATCATCATCTACCTTTGTAGATAAGTTAGTGACCTGATCCGAAAGTTCGGCTACTTTCTTCAATAGTGAACACATTTCCTCAGTGTGTTTTTCTGAACCAAGTTTCAGAGTGTCCATTTGTGTTGAAATCGAATCTACTGTGTCCTTCAAGTTTTCCTGAGTTTTTGCAAGTTGCGTAACCGAATCGGTAGATGCAACTGAGTCAAATTTAGCTTGCAAGGTCTCATGATTTTCATGAACAGTAGTTTGCAGTTCTTTTATGGCTGCTTCGTGATTCTGTAGTGCATTTTCATGACGCGAAAAAATAGGTTGGAAATGCTCACAAATTTGTGTTTTTACGTCACTACAGACTTTTTGACATTTCGATTCAATGTGATGTAACTCAGTAGTTAAATCCTCGCGTGTTTGTTCAAGAGTTTGCTCCAATGAGTCTAACTTTTGAAGATTTTGTTCCATTGCGTCTAACTTTTGAAGATTTTGTCCTATTTGTTTCTGATTTTGTTCAAGTGTTGTGTCTAACTTTTTAAGATTTTGTTCCACTGTGTCTAACTTTTGAAGATTTTGTTCCATTATGTCTAACTTTTGAAGCTTTTGTCCCATTTGTTGCATTAATTGTAATAACAGTGCACTGGTGTCTGAAACATGTTCCTCAGTGCTATTCGGCAGTGAAGTTGCACCGGCAACATTCACATTTTGACAAGCAGAAAATGTGTCTTGACTCATTTGAGAAAACGGTGAGGACCCAAAACCTGAGTCTACAATATTTGCGAGATTGTTTCCTGTCATTTCAGATTCCTGAGGCGAGCTGTTGCCGACCGATCGATCGATAATGCTTCCCTGTTCTCTAATTGTTTCACTGTCTACACCATTGTTTGCCGCCCGCTCCATTTCCCTATGCGCAATTACCAAATTACTACTTTGAACGTTAGTTAATTCATTACTCTGCGGCGCTAACACACTGCTTTCGTCTTCACTGTCATTTCTCAATTTAGTTTGGAGCCTAGTATTACGTTTTTCACACGCCATTATTGTCACAGTATTTCACACGACAACACAGAAAAGCACAATTTGAAGAGCAAAAATAAGAAAACACATTAACATAACACTGAAAATAATATCTAGTTAATTGCAGCTGCGAAATACTTGGTGCAAATCTACATGCGTGCCACACCTGTTTTACTGTACAACAATGAAAGACTGCAACTACAAAGGAGATTCTCTCTACAATTACGCGCTAGCAATAAACAAAATCTACACTAATTACACAAACTACAAGAAAAAATCAGAAGATTCCAGTGAGGTATCCTAGGCTAAGGGTCGACATATGAAACGTCCCCTTTTAATAATTTTACAGGACTGTGCTTATACTGACACACAATATTTTGTTAGCGCAACGCAATCTGACTTTCAAAATTCCCTACAAAAGAATGGCCCTGACTAACATTAAACTATACCTTTCACAAATCACTTACCTCACAAAAATCTTCGCTGCTCAAGCTACTGCAATACAGCGAGCGCCACTACTGCCAGCTAAATAAAAGATTCAAACTATGGAAGGCACTAACTACTAATAGGGATAGTTAGCAAATGAAAGATATTAATAGAGAACAAAGAATGTATTTACCTTGATATCATCATGTATATAGCAGTTCATGACAAATTACAAAACTCCGCCATCTCTCTCCCCACATCCACCACTGCTGGCGGCTCACCTCCAACTGCCCAACGCTATGCGGTTCACAGCAGGCTGCCTAACACTACAATGGCGAGTATTACAACAATGCAAATCAGCCACAGACTGCACACCGCACAGCCAGTGATTTTCTATACAGAGGTGGCGTTACCAATAAAAAAAACCTAAACAGCCTACTTACAGTGCACCTCTTAATCGTTTTCCTCATAATTTCATCAAACTTCCAAGAGATACAACCGTTTACTTTATCTCTTTGCTGCTCTCTGTCATATATACATAATTTATTCCTAGAAGTTCATGTTATTTAGCTCCATTTCCCTACCTAACCATTCGTCATCTTTGTCCCATCTAACCATTTTTCATATTTGCCGTAACTAATCACAGTTCATCTGATATTTACCCTAGCCAATCATTTCATCTCAAATTCACCTTTGAACTATTTCTTTACTCACGTGTAGTGCAACTGGCAGTTGCATCAGAAAAAACTAGTTGTATGAATTTATTCTTCCTTGTAATACTTACGTTAAGTTTCGTGTAGATATGTACTGTGATGTTAGAAACCATTGATCAGTCGACACGGATTTTTCACAAGTATTACAAAACGATACTTTCTATCTGTACTCAAAAATTTGTTTGGGAAACCTTCAACATACTTTTGCAATTCGAAACACCGTAATACTCGAATATAACAAAAATGGTTCAAATGGCTCTGAGCACTATGGGGCTCAATTTCTGAGGTCATAAGTCCCCTAGAACTTAGAACTACTTAAACCTAACTAACCTAAGGACAACACACACATCCATGCCCGAGGCAGGATTCGAACCTGCGACCGTAGCGGTCGCGCGGTTTCAGACTGTAGCGCCAGAACCGCTCGGCCACCAGCGGCCGGCGAATATAACAATGAGGAAACGTTTAATGCTGCACCCTTATTGTTCGCATTACTGGCATGAACTAGCCAGCTTGATTGTAAGGCCTAATTGTTTTGCGCCTAACGTGAAAGACATTCGAATGACGAAACAGAAAACGTGGAGGAATAGAAATCATGTAACATATCTACGACGATGATAGCTTATAAGGTACCGTCTGTAAACTTCTTAGTGAGCCCTTGCACCCTAATTTCGACTCGTAGATTTACTACAAACAAGTACCACATTTGATAATAGAGTGTTTATAAATGTGCTTTCACGAAAGCTTGTAACCTTGGTGAGACATTTCACTACAGGTGACTGGTAGGGAAGGGTACGTTAAAAGCAGTGGAAGACATGTCAAAAACTGCTCTACACCACGCCGAAAACATCGTTTCAATGCTTCACTCTCCGGAAGAGACTTAGATTCTTTCCCTCTTCCCATAATCCCTGTGAAGCAACGCCAAAAGACTTGCAGGCTATCTGAAAGACTACGTTGCTGCAGATGGTGTGATTCGTGTTTCCGGCCATTCCGGGGCCAGAAATCGCACTTTGAAGTGTAATTTAATGGATTTTTAATGTTGTTACGCTTTAAAAAGATCAGTTTTATATAAAGTAGCCTTGAAAATATGGATTTATGCAATTCTGATATAATAGTATGGGCAAAACTTTGAAGTATGTAAAAATATGGTAAAGTATGGAAAATAAAAGTTACATATTCACACTCCAAATGTCATGATTTACGTAGAAAACTACAAAAAAAATGAAAATTACTGAAAATATGAGTTTACATATTAACCTGGGCGCCATTCATATATCTGTTGTATGACTTCTTTTCTTACCTTTTCCTCTTTGCTTCCTCCTTACACATCTTTCATGGCTTCTTAGACATCTTTCACGACTTATGAGCACTCACTATAGGGTTACACTTAACATAGTTGTTATACCAATGCCGCCGCCTCCTATAGTAAAAATTTACACAGAGAATGTACATTATAATGAAACTCAATAAATGACATAAATGTAAGGGGCAAATTCAACCTGAGAATTTCTTAAGCTAAAGCAACACTTGTTATTATGTTACATAATACTTAAATACAAGAACACAGTTAAGTCTGCAATATAACACAAGTTGGTGGAAATATATGTATAGAAGAACTTTATTCCAGATGGCTCTGAGCACTAAGGGACTTAAATGAGGTCATCAGTCCCCTAGAACGTAGAACTGCTTAAACCTAACTAACCTAAGGATATCACACACATCCATGCCCGAGGCAGGATTCGAACCTGCGACCGTAGCGGTCCAGACTGAAGCGCCTAGAACCGCTCGGCCACTCAAGCCGGCAAACTTAATTCCATGTCAAGGCAAAAATAATAAAGCTGGAAAAAAAAGAAATCATCACTAGTATCCCACATACTTTCTGCATTTCGTTTCTCTTGTAGCCTTTTTTTCTCATCCTAATAGTAAGTATATTGTCTACTCATGTCACACCTCGCGGATCATGACTTTATCTTCACTTCCAAAATTTCCCAAACACCGTGACTGATGTACAATATTGTTATGACATAGTTTCATACGTCTGTAAAGTTTATCTGGTACACAAAGAAAAGGCAGATTAGCTCTACAGAATTCAGTAGAAGTAAAATTTTGCGTCCATGTAGATATATACAAAGCTGAAAAAAATGTCATTCATCGGTATAAACAAAAAACTAGGCTCCGTCACAAACACAAGTCACAAAAAGTTTAGTAAGGTACCATACGCTAAAACAGTGTGTCACAGTACGGAGCTGCTATCAGTTGCAAAACATTTTTAGTGCAAAAATGGAAACAAGAAAACACACTTTTCGAATTTCTGTAAAATTTGCGTAACTGTTACATGTTGTACTGTTCTGATGGAAAAAATGACACTGTGTATTTAATGACAAGGTTGGATAATTTGCATCAGATAATCTTGAGGTCCACATCAAAGAAATAACTCTGTTGTCTCAAGTGACGTTACCTTTATTAACTATTCTCATCTCTCAATTAAGTTCTTGTCAAGAACTTACTTTTTACGCTTGTAAACAGGAAGTGCATCCACGTGGCAGAAAAACTGACTATAACAAGAAACAGGATCCCTGTGCCCTGGTCATTATTCACTTACTCTTTCTCTACATTAATCATCATAAAAATTGCCTCACTCTATTACAGGATGCATCATAAATCTCACAACTATCACCTCCTGTACCTAATCAACATAAAGCTCAATATCTGATTACAACATTAATCATATTCGCTACCTTTGTCTCAATATATACTTCAAATAACAATTCCCTGCTCTGTTTTCATCCACTTATTTCCACATAAACTACAATTGTAAATATTTCACTCTAGTAAACACAACTTTACTCACTAGATTCTGGAAAACTTCTTACATCAAAATACCTATTGCTCTTCTTTCCAGACAAAACAATTACCATCCTAACAGCCTGCATTTCTCATCAAAAGTGGTAGAAAATGTTATGTCTCTGTATTATTATCACTGTGCATAATCAAAATATATTTCTCAAATGAACGACACACTTCTTATAACCTGTGTATCTTCTCAGAGCTGGTTTAACAAATACTGTCAATTTTCATTTTATTAGAAATTATTTGTTCTTATTCGGATTCTAAACGAAATTTCGAAAGTCGTAGCAGTTTGTTTTGAATACACGTTGTGGCAGCAAATTATTCCACTTGTTGCGCGATAAATGAAATTTGTTGCGCGACGAAAGTCCCCCAATTCTTGTCAAAAGTTGCCTGCTGTGCGACAGGAGTCGCTCTTGCATGTGGTGGAATGACACTGTTTATCGCTAACTGTTGCTGTGTGCTGTAATGAAAGATATACTTTATAAAGAGGTGACATGTAGTTCTATCATTTGGGTACAACCTCAGTAAATAGAATTATTCTATATATGTTTTGGTATGGAAATATCACGAAGTCCCTTGCTCTTGTTGTCCGAATAGTTTCAACTTCCATAACACTGTCGAGTACAATTCTACGAATCGTATAAGGTCCCTTATACACAAGAAATAATTTGTGGTTAAGATGCTTGCTTTTACAAAATAATGGATGAGATTCAACCAGAATTTTCTGTCCAAGCTGTAGCTTTTTTTTGTTTATATGTCCTAGTTGAGATTTCTTTCTTCTTTCTGTAGTCTTGTTGATGTTGTTTAGCGCTATATCTACTACATCCTTATGACCTAATTTTTTCGAAGCTGGAAGTGATACTAACTCGTTGATGGGATCTGGCTGCTGTTAATTTTTGAATACAAGTAACGGAGATAATGATGCAGAATCGTGTGGTAACTCATTGAGAATCTCCTGGAATGTGTGGATGAGTTTGTCCGATGTCTGGTGTTGACGATGGCAATATACCCGTATTCTGGAAAGTCTGTCAGTTTCTCACCTAACGCCTTCTGAAGAATTGGACTGATGCCAAAAACAAGGAAATAAAAATAGGTCTAATTTTGCGACGTCATAAAGTGCGTAACCAAATATTTGAGTGAAATTGTCGACTGTTGTCGGAAATGGCTTTATCAATGTGATCAACTTCTCGTAGAAAATTATTGACAATGGCTTTGGATAACGTTTTGACAGTAACTTTACGTAAAGGGCTGCATGAAACGAATTTTGAAGTCAGTTCAACATCAACAAAAATGTACGAGAATCTATTAAGTGATCTGACAAGAGGTCCTAAAAGCTCTACTGCAGCCAACTCTTTTCGTTTAGAAGGAACTGTAGAAAATAATTGTGCCCGATGTGTAATGTTTGATGGGTTTGCCTCCTGCCACAATTTGCATTTTTCTAAAATTTTCTGTATTTGTTTCTGAATATTATTAAAGTAACAAGTTGTACGAAGTTTGTGAAAGCATTTTCTCGGATCAAAGTAACCATAGCAGAGATGTATCAGTTTCTGTACATTGCTCTATTCTATCCACGTCTTCCTGAATGAGACGCCGTATATCGATTTCCTGCTCAATTTCACCGTAAAAAGTATGTACATAACCTTGTCATTACGAAACTACTCTGATGGAAATTGCGATACATTTACTCTAAAAAACACAAACAATTTATTTCTTCTTCTTGTTTCCAGATACAGTCTTAAAATGTCAATGAAACTCACTCACGTTCCTCTTCCATTCCTACTTCGGCATCATTGAAATTCAAAACTGTTATCCATTTGTTTAGAAAATCTTCTCCTAATATTATTTCAGTGGACGAGAGAAACAATCAAGAAATTCATCCAGAAGCCTTGACAAAAAAGTCTAAATAGATTTGATACTTCACGTCAACACTTTTTTCAGAAATCACTCCTTGTATTTCAATCTTACATAAAGGTAAAGTGGACAGTTTGTTATTAACATTCATTTGTGGTATGCAGCGCCACTGACCACAGGAATATGGCTACCTGGATCAACGATAGCTGAGAGCATGGTGTTGCCTACTAAAATTTTAATTATTGGGTCTACTACAGAGTTTTGTTTGTCATTAGTCCCTTCCAGTAAAATATTTCTAATGTCTTCAAAACGCTCAGAATTCAAAGTTTCGGCGGTGGCTTCTTTTGCATGATCCACATTATTGTTTGCTGACGGAGTAGCGAGTCAGTGTCCTGTATTGCTTCCTGTAATTACATCACGCAATAAAACCATAACATTCTTGAAAATCTTGGAATCCCTGGGACCGATATCTTGCCAGTATCAGTTCCGAAAACCGGCAAAAATGGTGGAGATTCTCGATTCCCGGCATAGAAAAACTGTCTTTATATGTAATGAAGTTTGTATGGAACCCATAGTACGTTTTTAGTCATAAGAAGTTTTGGTTATTTTTCTTATTTAGATAGGGTGCTTTGAAAAGGGGCTTTTCGTCTCATAAAATATCGCTGTTTATCGGATAGAATACAAATCGCTGGGAATGGCATCCAAGAAAAATCCCAATGAAAAAGGAGTGACCGTAGGACAATGAAACTTTTGTAAGGACATGCTAAAAAGAAACAACGAATAAACCTTTGAAAGAAACTTTCAATTTCCACATGAGACTGTAAGATTTGTACAAGGATACAAAAGTTGCTCAGTGTGACGCCCATCTGCACTTGTGACAGCCTGGAACCCCATTGGAAATTGCTCTACGGCTGTTAGAATCAATCAGAAGACAGGGAAAATTACTTTGAGATTTTTGCTGGTTGCGAACTACCCGCCGACTTTCTAGCTGGACGCATTGCCCTTATTCCAAAGGTCACCGGTTACTGTCGGGCTAAAGACCTGCGTCCCATCACCGTTCTTAACACTGATTATAAGTTGATGGCACGAAGCGTGGCTTCACGTCTTAAACAAGTCATGAATACGGTACTTTGCCCCACTCAATCATGTGGCGTTTCGACTCGAACCATCTTCACCGCCGCTTCTATATACCGTGATGCGGTCTTACTCACCGCCGACGCTCGAACCCCGGCTGCAATTCTGTCCCTAGATTTCGCCGGTGCCTTTGACAGGGTCTCCCACCATTACCTGCTGGCCGTTATGTCGCGGATGGGTTTTGGGAAGCGCTTCACCTCGTCATTGATTATCTCGTGGATTTGGTTATCTGACTTCAGTTATTTCTATCAGTCGGGCTGGGCTTGCCCCTTCCAGAATTTTGACATTGTGAATTTTGATATTGATTAGCGTGCCTGTATTGGCTGCTATTGGCATAATTGTTGTTGTGGCATGTATTATGCGGATTTGATCTACGTGAATTGTGCCCATGGGAATTTGCATGGTCACCGTTTGAGTTAGAGTACTGTCTGTGATTATTTTGATTGTTACGACAGCTATGACCACGCTTGTCTTCGTTACCGTAAATCCTGGGATGTCAATTGGTTGTTTATAGCTCCGGAAATTACTTCTCTCACAATAATCAATATTCAGCTGCGAGAATTGTACGTCATACGAACGATATAGGTTAAACCGTCTGTTAATTGTTCTGTGGTTGTGCTAATCATGCGATTTCCCATATTTTTTGTTTTCACATGGTACAAAAGCATCTTGCGTGTCACAATTTCTGTTGTGATAGTTAATATGTTTTCTTCTTAAGCTGTTGCCATGGCGCAATTCCAATTCCTGAAGTAATCTTTCAAACGCTTCAAAATATCTTTACATCTGCCGGCCTAAGTTACGTGTCTCCGATGTGTAGGTAACTTTGTTAAGCAAATGCGAATTAGTTCTGACGGACTGTACACAATAAAAAATATGCTGGGATTCCTAGGACCCTGGTGCGTATGCGAGGATTAGCTACATTGGATGTCCTACAAATAGGTCCTGTTCATTTTTGCAGTGGAACTAATAGTTTGCGACTAGAGAGTGATAGAATATGAAAATCTCGCACGTAGTTTTTGAAGGCCAGATGTAACATTGCGGGATGCATAAAACGACATCGGTAGGGCAGCTGAAGGACCCTTTATACTCCGCGAGCCACAGCACGTATGGTGCATGGCAGATGATCCTTAGGCAAAATGCACTAGTACTTCGGCCACAATAGAATCGTTCTGCTGTCAGCTTCCAATGCCGGGTCTCTCAACAGTACTTCGCAAAAGAAATTTGTTTCCCCTCCACGGGTTCCCATTTGGGATCACGAATAATCTCCGTAACACACCTGTTTACCGAACCTCCCGGTAACAAATCGAACAGTAGGTGCCTCGGAATCGCTTCGACGTCATCCGTTAATCCGACCTCATGGGGATCCCAAACACTCGAGCAGTACTCAGGAACTGCTCGCACTAGTCTTCTACATGCGGTCTTCTTTGAGGCTGAGCTACATTTTCTTAAAATTCTCCTTACAACCGAAGTCGACCTCTCGGTTTCCCTGCTACCGTCCTTACATCCACTTTCCACTTCATTTTGTGTTTCAACGTTATGCTTAAATAATTAAACGACATGCTGTGTCAAAGCACATAGTATACGGTATTCGAAAATTACAGGGCTGTGTTTCCTGTTCATCTGCTCTAACGTATATATTTCTGCATTTAGAGCAACTGTTATTCATTACGCCAAATAGAAATTCATTAAATCCATTCACAGTTGCGAATATGAACAACCATTAGCTGTATAATGGAATGACGACAACAAAAATTTGTTCACGAACCCGGGTTTCCCGCTGATCGCGATCGCTCGCCTTATAATTTGGCTATCCGAAGCGATGCAGAGCCACACTCAAACTTCCACATGTCTTCAACTGTATGTCTTCACCTGTATTCGTACATCCATTATGTATACTCCCATAGAGGGGAGACATTTTACTTGAAAATGCTTGCCCGGTGTCGGTGGCCAAATACGATATTGCAGTCGTACAGGTACTGCAATGACGTACCTAGAAATTCTGTCTAAGCCGTCTTGTATCCTTCTGTAGTCACTCAACGACGTTACTTTCCCGTACACTAAAACCTCATCAGCAAACCGTCGCAGATTACTGTTTACACTATTCGTCAGATCATTTTTGTGTATGTATAACAAGAGAGGTCTCATAACACAGCCAACGTTTCAGGATCTATTAGTTAAAATATCTTTGAGCCACTGTCTTATTTGGGAGCCTATTCCGTATTCGTTAAAAGTATGCAGAGGGACACTGTCTCAAACACTTTCCGGAAATCTAGGATTATGGAATCTGCCTTTTGCACTTCATCCTTTGTTCACAGGATATCGTGTGAGAAAGAGTAAGCTGAGTTTGAGCGACTCTTTCTAAAGCCGTTCTGATTTTATCACACAAATTTTCTCTCATAAGTAAATTTGTTGTATTAGAGCTTAGGATATCCTCAAGAAACCTGCAGGAAACCGCGTGTTTCTTTACCCGTCTTATATACAGGAGCCAGCGACGAAATTTTCCAGTCACTTCGGAATTCGTGCTGGGCGAAAGATTCGAGATAAATGCAAACTAAGTAAGGGGCCACTGCCGTTTGGTACTCTCTGTAGAACCGTACTGGCGTTCAATCCGGACCGGGCGACTTAGGTGTTTCCATCTCTTTCTACTCGAGGGATACGTATGTCCTCCACACGGGAGTTTGCGCGACGGTCAAACGACAGTCAGGCAACTCCCACTCCAGAAGTTCCAGCAAACTGTTTTAACAGTCACACCTTTCGGCCATTTAGCTCCTGGAGCCGATGCAGGTCTTTCAATTAGCTTTTCCGCCTCCCTTTAATGGCACTACTCTGCAAAGTGCCGCTTCCGGGCAAAGCTATCAGAAGTTTCTTTCCAGTAGGTGCTGGAAAACACGTGCTGGTCTGGGAAAGCCACAAGCATACTAGGCCACGACCACAACCTATTAGAAGGATTACAGGAAGGCAGACCCATCACACCAGGATAAGAAGGGTCTCTTTCCTCTGCAAGCGGAAACTGATTCTGGTGTTTACACCAGCCAAAGAATGAGGCCAAGGCCTCTGCAGGGAATGACATGTTAAATTTTCAGACAACTGAAATGCAGGTTTATATCACTATATGAACAAAAGCTACTGTAATAATCCAAGGTAGGAGGAAGGGCAGCATCGATTGCAGATTTTTAATCTTTTTATTGCAGATCGACTAGAGCTACTGTGTAGATATCTTCAGTGCTACAAAAATAAAACAAATGAGAATCAGGCATTGAAATATAAATTAAAACCAAATCACAAATACATCAGATCGTGTACAATAATTTTACATACCAGCTGTATTCAGTCATGATGACTCATCGTAAATGCAGTCGCGCGTGGTACTATATTGCCAGTATAGTTAACAAACAGTTGAGCAGAGGTTGCTGCTTACATTTCCATGCAGCTAACTTTGGTATGTGATGTCAGTAGTAACTAGCGCACGTTTTATTACACCTATTTGTAAGCTACATTTTTTAATTAAATGTAGCAGTTCTACATAAAATTACTATAGCATCCTTAAATACTAAAGTAAATTCAGTAATTATGCTAAATCTAGAAAGGAGAATCCACGTATATAGGTGGCGCAAATTGAAATACTAATGAAATTTGTTTATGTACAAAATCTAAAGCCAACTCTATTTTTTTAAAAAAGTTACACAATAAGGACACATATCGCACAATGAGTGCATAAGTATCTCTTCCTGATGGAAATGAACCTGAAGGTAATCCAAAAAGTCTTACGTCGCGTTTTTCTGTCTATATGCGAAGGCTAACCCCAGTAACTACAGTAGATATTTTGATATTGTTTTCAGTAACAGTCGGCCTGATCCACAAGGAAGGCTTCTGCGTATAATACACTACCGCTACACCAGACAAGTCGTCCGCCGTAGATACGTAGTGCGAAGCCAGGACAGGTCGCTTTACTTTACTTTACATGTGGCAAGGACCTTATCGACCATACGCCTGCTCTATGAGCCTCTTCCACTTCTGTCTGCCCAATGCGATGTTTGTCCAGTTGCTGTTGCTGTTCATCCTAGTTGTGTCCACCCGAATGTTATCCCGCCATCTGATTCCGGGTCTCCCTCTTCTTTTCGTTCCTTCTATTGATCTGCTGAATGCCATTTTAGGTAGTCTATTCTCTGTCATTCTTGCTATATGGCCTGCCCAATTCAACCTTCTCCTCTTGAGCACTTCTACGATGTTACGGTGTTTGTACAGCCCTCTTAATTCTTCATTTCTTCTTGTTCTCCATTCCATGTTATTTTCGTCGTATACAGGTCCAAAAATTTTCCTTAGTACTTTTCTTTCGATTATTAACAGTTTTTCCTCATCTTTCTTTCTAAATATTAATGTTTCACATCCATATAACATCACAGGTATAATGGTCGATTGCCATTAGCGGATTTTTAAGTTACTGCTAAGTGATCTTTTTCTTAGAATTTTGATGAAACTAAAAAGCGTCTTGTTTGCTTTTGATAAACGGGCATCTATTGCTATATTTGTTCTGTCGTTATTACTAAAAAGACTTCCTAAGTACTTGAAGTGGTCAACAGTCTTGAAACTGAATCCATCTACAGTCAGAGGTGCATCTTTTCTGGTTTTCTTATTTATGAGCAGGTATTCTGTCTTTTCTTCATTAACATGTAATCCTGTTTTCTCAGTAATTTTGTAGTAATTTTGCATCATTCTGATTAATTCTCTTTTGGAACTACTTATTAGGTCGCTAGCAAGTAATAAAATAAAATAGCCAGAAAAGTCCGATACTCTTGGAATGTCTATCTGCATACGTTCACATGTTACGATTAATTTTGTGTTTTATTACTGCAGTTTTCACTGGTAAGCACTAGAAAACCAGGAACAATAGTATTTTTCAGTCGATCGACCACAACATCGAATCCAGGCTCCAAGCTCTTAGTCTTCTTAAAAGAACTTCGCCAAGAGACGAGGTAAGAAACTTTGATCCACGTGACTAAACACTGACTTGAACAACACTACTACCACAAACGAGTCCTGTGTCTTACCACTACACGCACCCATACGTTTATCTATATAATACTACAGTGCCTGTGTTGTTTCAGAAGTATGATGCAGTGTTGCTCAATGCATGCATGCGCGTTCGAAGGAACAGTGGTGCATAGGCTGAATTGTCAAAGTTAAACGCATGTGACACTATACACTTGTATGTTCGACAAACCACTGCGCTACCTCGTAATATTTAAATATTCTAAGGGTAACTCAGAGAACAGGCTGCAGACATGAGATTTCTTTCTGTTTCCTAGAGCTACTTGACTGCAGTACTATGCAGCAAGCGAGGTGTGCGTGTCATTTTGATTTTTGTAGGTTATCGATGAATACGTCAAAGAGAGAGCAAGTTATTTTACTGTTAAACTTTGGTCTTGTTGTCGCACAGTCTTTGCCTCGGCGCAGTCTGATACATTCTTAGTTGAAGTGTGACAGGTACTGGACGTATTCAATAGAGCTTTGTTGACTTGCGACTCTATCTGTTAGATGAAGAAAGATTTATTGCAAACGACAGCAAGAATGAACATGATGTATATACTGAAAGGCGAAAAGAATTGTTGTTGTTGTGTTCTTCAGTCCTACATGTCCTACTAACCGATCCCTTCTCCTAGTCAATTTGTGCCACAAATTTCTCCCAATTCTATTCAATACCTCGTCATTAGTTACATGATCCACCCATCTCATCTTCAGCATTCCTCAGTAGCACCACATTTCGGAAGCTTCTATTCTCTTCTTGTCCAAACTATTTATCGTCCATGTTTCACTTCGATACATGGCTACACTGCATACAAATGCTTTGATATTAACAGATTTTTCTTCTTCAGAAACTCTTTCCTTGCCATGGCCAGTCTACATTTTATATCCTGTCTACTTCGACCATCATCAGTTATTTTGTTCCCCAAATAGCAAAAATCATTTACCACTTTAAGTGTCTCATATCCTAATCTAATTCCCTCAGCATCACCTGATTAAATTCGACTACATTCCACTATCCTCGTTTTGCTTTTGTTGATGTTCATCTTATATCCTCCTTTCAAGACACTGTCCATTCCGTTCAACTGCTCTTCCAGGTCCTTTGCTGTCTATGACAGAATTAAAATGTCATCTGCGAACTGCAAAGTTTTTATTTCTTCTCCATGGATTTTAAGTCCTACTCCGAATTTTTCTTTTTTTCCATTACTGCTTGCTCAATATACAGATTGAATAACATCGGAGAGAGGATACAACCCTGTCTCACTCTCTTCCCAACCACTGCTTCCCTTTCATGCCCCTCGACTCTTATAACTGCCATCAGGTTTCATTACAAATTGTAAATAGCCTTTCGCTCCCTATATTTTACCCTGCCATCTTCAGAATTTGAAAGAGAGTATTCCAGTCAACATTGTCAAAAGGTTCTTCTTAGTCTACAAATGCTAGAAACGTATGTTTACCTTTCCTTAATCTATCTTCTAAGATAAGTCGTAGAGTTAGTATTGCCTCACGTGTTCCAGTATTTCTACGGAATCCAAACTGATCTTCTCCGAGGTCGGCTTCTACCAGTTTTTCCATTTGTCTGTAAAGACTTCGCGTTATTATTTTGCAGGCGTGACTTATTAAAGTGATAGTTCGGTAATTTTCACGTCTGTCAACACCTGCTTTCTTTGGCATTCGAATTATTATATTCTTCTTGAAGTCTGAGGATATTTCGTCTGCCTCATACATCTTGCTCACCAGGTGGTAGAGTTTTGTTAGGTCTGGCTCTCCCATGGCCGTCAGTAGTTCTAATGGAATGTTGTCTACTCCCAGGGCCTCTTTTCGACTTAGTTCTTTCAGTGCTCTGTCAAACTCTTTACGCAGTGTCATATCTCCCATTTCATCTTCATCTACATCCTCTTCCATTTCCATTATATTGTCCTCAAGTACATCGCCCTTGTATAGACCCTCTACATATTCCTTCCACCTTTCTGATTTCCCTTCTTTGCTTAGAACTGGGTTTTCATCTGAGCTCTTGATACTGATACAAAGAATATAAATGTTTAATAATTTTATTTTTTTGAAGAGAAGAAGTTTGAGGTAAGACTGCAGCATTACGCAGCTTGTTTGTCGGAATGATTATTGTCAGCTAGTTAACTTTGTTCAATTGCTCAGAGGTGAAAGAAAGACAGCCTCACCTCCCTGAGTCATGCATTAACATATCAACTGCTTAAGCTACTTGATTTTCGTAGAAATTGTATGTTAACACTGTAACCTTTTTAAATCATTGTTCACTTTCTTAAGCAGACCAATGTAATGTGTGAAGATAACGCAAAATTTTACTCTGTCTTCTTGAATACATACTTCATTCTAAAATAATTGTTTTTGAATGTCATTTCATCGGAATAGTTACTCTCCCGCGCCGCTGTTTAAAGAAAATTTATCAGTACGCATTACCACATTGCAAATATGCGCTGTGCATGAATATTGTTTGTAGATTTTGTTTCAAATCAGAAATCTAGCTTAGCCGCTGTCTGCTTGGTGTTTGCTGTTGTGCTTTCGAGAAATCTTGAAAAATGTTGTCAAGACGCGAAGTACGTGGAAATTTTGATTATGGCCTGGTAATTGTTTTACTTTAGTTTGGAATTTAATATAAATACACATTGCATTCAGACTAGTTATAGGTCAATTTAAATTAAGTTACGTTTAATGAAAGGTTATCATACGAGTTTAAGTTGGATAACAGTTTGTGGGTACATAGGTTTTGTAATACGTAGACTTTTTATACAGTGGGAGGTAAATTTGGGTTCAGTTTCATACAGAAATACGTAGTTGGGTACTTACATACGTCGACCTGTTCTGCTAGGATAGTTCGTTGGTACTTTTGGTAATACGTAGCAGAGAGTGTTGGATTTTTTGAAAGCAAATGTTTTACTTCTTTTCAGGCAGATCATTTAAAATTATGTGTTCAGTTTGTGAAATTTTGTGTCGCTTGATGATTACCGATGTTTTTATTACGTACACAGTTGGCATAATAGTAGATGTTCTGTGTGGATTTCATTCATTGTGGAGTATTTGCGTGCACGGTAGTACAGCTTTTGTTTGATTGTTTGGCCATTGTAGCAATTTTGTTTTTCCAAGAAATAGTATTTCTTCATGTTTGGCAAAACAAAAAACAATATAAAAGTCCGTCGTAGCACAAGACAACAGAGGGTATACAAAATAACGAGGTGGTACAGGATGAGATAAATCACCTTGAGCAATTAGCAACTACCAATAGTTTACGTGAGACTGCAGGAAATTGCGTGGATCCACAACTGTTAACCAGTTTAGCGAACAATAACGAAACAGCACAAGGGATGGGTAACGAACATGCAAATTCTAAAGCTGAGCTGGTCGGCGATAATCGCCACAGTCTAGCGAAGGCTTAATAAAGTCGCCAGAGTCGTGCGAAATTTTACAACTAGCAAAAGACACGTCAGAATGAGCTTTTGCGCCAATTTCCTTTAAACAGACAGTACTCACAGCACATTCAGTGATTAAATATACAGCATCTCACCATCCGAGTCTGGTAAATTTTTTAGAATCAATTTGTCACAGGTCTGAAAAATCACAGAATGAAAGGCTTAAAGATATGAAAAGTTTGGGAAGAAAATATTAATTCACTTAAGGAAGAAATAAAAAAATCACAGAATGAAAATAGGAAATTACAGGGAGAAGACAGAATAGCGCTTAGAAAAGAAATTAAATATGAACTTCAATCAATTCTTAGCTGTTTTGATGACAGATTGCTGGAAACTGAACCTCGAAAACTTGAAAACAATTCGGCAAAATGACAAGGACGAAGCTTTGGCTAAAATTAACACTGTAGTTCTGAGTGCGGTAGTGACACAGGTGAGCGAACAGTCAGGTTGACACAAAATACAATGAAATTAGCGAACGTATGGAAGATATTGATACTTAGTTGCGGAGAACAAAAGGAACAGTTAAGTACAGTTAAAGAAAGGGTGGGTGCCTTAACCACGAAATTCAAAAATTCATCAACCAGTGGAGACAGAGAATCAAATGACGCAATGCTAGTACGGTTTGCAGACACAGCAGTATATCAGTCGTTAACAAATTTTAAAGTCAACCAGGAGAAAATTAATCGGGAAAATAAACGTTATAGGAACACTATGAATGAAAAAGTCTAGCGTGTTTAAAGAAAGCTTAACTGCGAAGACGAAAAGGACGAATTTGACCGTTTACATTCACATTCAGAAAACTTTGGTGATCATACAAATTTATGGCGTTTAGGTGATTTTCCACGAGACCAGTACCACACAACCACTTACGACAATGAATCGCTGACGTGGTGCAATAGAGAACAATCCAGTTCACAGAAAAATGGTAACTTAGATTACAAAAACTTTTTGCCAATACGTAAATTCAAAGTTTTTTGGAAATACAGTAACGAAATTTACCCCCCAAGCTTGGATTGATCATTTCCTGTATTCTTTACTACCAAATTGTCCACTTGAACACAATTTTGGATTCGTCTGCAGTTATTTGTAAAATGGATCTGCAGCAAGAATGCGCTCAGTAGTGGAGATTGCCAAAGCGTTAATGATTTCTATCGAGTATTTTTGTCCGCGTACTGGTCATAGGCCACACAAGATCGGGTAAAACATAGCATTATAATGTTACAAAACTGTGAACGGGCTAACTTCTCTAGCTCAACAAAATATTTTGAAGACATGATACGCAGTAAAGAGTCACAACTAAACCCAGAAATTTTGTTTCTCTTCTCCCAGGATCAAAAGGACAAGCAAGATCTATTTCTAGTCCAATTTGAGGATGACAGTTATTACTGACAGATGAAATATTGGATATGATCGTCGCTTACACGAACGAAGGAATTACTTGCCAATGTTCTTCAGCCAGAAACCCACTGAGTCACCATAGTACTACAAATATTGTAGAACTAAGAGCTGTCAGTCTCTTCTATCTTTGTTGAGGAAACAAGGCTGATCACACAAATTTAGAGTAAACAAGGCTGATCACACAAATTTAGAAGAACTTTGGTCTGCTAAATTTGGTAATGCGATGTTTCGCGCTACAGTGTCACAAAGGTGATTTGAGTTTTTCATTAGTTGTCTAAGATTTCATGCCAAATTAACCAGCATGTAAAGAAAACAAGAAGGTCAACTTGCTCCCATCTGGGACGTCTGCCATAAATTTAGTGGTAACTGGACATCCCTATATACTCCTTCTGAGTACTGTAGAATAGACAAAGCAGCTTCCAGAATATAAAAGTCTTCGGGGAGGCTTGCGTGCCTCAGCGATACAGATAGCCGTACCGTAGGTGCAACCACAAAGGAGGGGTATCTGTTGAGAGGCCAGACAAACGTGTGGTTCCTGAAGAGGGGCAGCAGCGTTTTCAGTAGTTGCAAGGGCAACAGTCTGGATGATTGACTGATCTGGCCTTGTAACAATAACCAAAACGGCCTTGCTGTTCAAATGGCTCTGAGCACTATGGGACTTAACATCTATGGTCATCAGTCCCCTAGAACTTAGAACTACTTAAACCTAACTAACCTAAGGACATCACACAACACCCAGCCATCACGAGGCAGAGAAAATCCCTGACCCCGCCGGGAATCGAACCCGGGAACCCGGGCGTGGGAAGCGAGAACGCTACCGCACGACCACGAGCTGCGGGCAGGCCTTGCTGTGCTGGTACTGCGAACGGCTGAAAGCAAGGGGAAACTACGGCCGTAATTTTTCCCGAGGGCATAAATAGTTTGGACAAGAAGAGAATAGAAGCTTTCGAAATGTGGTGCTACAGAAGAATGCTGAAGATTAGATGGGTAGATCACATAACTAATGAGGAAGTATTGAATAGGATTGGGGAGAAGAGAAGTTTGTGGCACAACTTGACCAGAAGAAGGGATCGGTTGGTAGGACATGTTCTGAGGCATCAAGGGATTACTAATTTAGTATTGGAGGGCAGCGTGGAGGGTAAAAATCGTAGGGGGAGACCAAGAGATGAATACACTAAGCAGATTCAGAAGGATGTAGGTTGCAGTAGGTACTGGGAGATGAAGAAGCTTGCACAGGATAGAGTAGCATGGAGAGCTGCATCAAACCAGTCTCAGGACTGAAGACAACAACAACAACAAGCTGGATAAACATGAAATTAAAATTTTAATGTTTAATGACTGCAAGACTTAATAGCTGCTAAGTGCTGTTGCATATGTTGGCAAGGTATTAACAGAAAAAAATGAAATTATCTTAACACATTCACGGCAATAATAGAAACCTAACTGCTGACAATCGGTTTTCGTCAATTACTCTTTATCAGACAATGACTGAAAATTTGGTTTAACAATGTTGGGAACTGTAAGAAAAAATAAGCCTAAAATACCACAGTCATCTTAACGCTCTCAAAATGTCGGGAAAACACAGTTTGCCTTTGATGTCAAGAAGAAGTTACTGTCATACCAAAGAAGAAGAATATTGTACTCTTGCTGTCTATCATACACTGATCTAACGACATCGACGAAACAACTGGAAAACTAAAATGATAATTTCATACAATAAAACAAAAGGTGGTACTTGCACTTTTGATCAACTGTGCAAAATTTACGCCACCACACGTGCAACAAGAAATGGCCTATGACGGTTACCTGTGGCATTTTGGATCAAAGTGGGATAAACGCCATGATTGTGTTTACCCTACCGAACACGGAGGTAAAGAGGGCACGAAGAAAATTTCTTCATGAGCTGACATGGAACTCAGTTGCACCACACGTAATATACATGTAGTACGAAAGAATTTGAGAAAACTCTAGAGTAAATATTTGAGGTATACGCTGTGATTCCAGAGAGACCATAACCCCTAACCAATAACGTGAGATGTTCACTATAATCAACACAAAGAGAGAGAAAAACAAAAACGTGTTGCCAGAATTGTGAAAGGGCGATCTGTGATGAACATAGAGCACTAATTTGTACCGTCTGTGCTCACTGACAATACAAACAGTGACTGATATTAGTTACAGTTTCTCATTCGTTCTAACATAAATTAGTTCCATCTATTTATGTGTTTTTACACAAACATACTATAGCAGTAACTAATTCTGTGCCGGCCGGGGTGGCCGAGCGGTCCTAGGCGCTACAGTCTGGAGCCGCGCGACCGCTACGGTCGCAGGTTCGAATCCTGCCTCGGGCATGGATGTGTGTGATGTCCTTAGATTAGTTAGGTTTAAGTAGTTCTAAGTTCTAGGGGACTGATGACCTCAGAAGTTAAGTCCCATAGTGCTCAGAGCCATTTGAACTAATTCTGTAAACACCCTATATCGAAATATCTTGTAAAAACCAAATAATTCATCATATTATATTACATTATATTACTTTATACATTCAATTTCAAACTCAATGTTCGCTCCAGGCAAATGCCGGGATGGTTCCTTTGAAAGGGCACGGCCGACATCCTTCCCTAATCCGATGAGACCGATGACCTCCCTGTCTGGTCTCCTCCTCAAACAACCCAGCCCCAACCCAAACTCAGTGTGGGGTGAAGCGTGACATGTACCAAATTTGTAAACACCCTATGTTACTCATTATAACGTGTTCAAATACAAGAAAGCTGAACATTCAAAACTTCAAAACACTTTATAATTAGTGCTAGGCCCATATTGTAAACACCCGGTGTTACTCATTGTTGTAATTAGAAAAAAATCATTTCAGGAAACTATATAGTTAATTACAACCTGCCGTACATAAGAAAGTCCAACGTACCGGGTGATCAAAAAGTCAGTATAAATTTGAAAACTTAATAAACCACGGAATAATGTAGATAGAGAGGTAAAAACTGACACACGTGCTTGGACTGACATGGGGTTTTATTAGAACAAAAAAAAAAAAACACCCCATATTGCTAGACGCGTGAAAGATCTCTTGCGCGCATCGTTTGGTGATGATCGAGTGCTCAGCCGCCACTTTCGTCATGCTTGGCCTCCCAGGTCCCCAGACTTCAGTGCGTGCGATTATTGGCTTTGGGGTTACCTGAAGTCGCAGTGTATCGTGATCGACCGACATCTCTAGAGATGCTGAAAGACAACATCCGACACCAATGCCTCAGCATAACTCCGGACATGCTTCACAGTGCTGTTCACAACATTATTCCTCGACTACAGCTATTGTTGAGGAATGCTGGTGGACATATTGAGCATTTCCTGTAAAGAACATCATCTTTGCTTTGTTTTACTTTGTTATGCTAATTATTGCTATTCTGATCAGATGAAGCGCCATCTGTCGGACATTTTTTGAACGTTTGTGTTTTTTGGTTCTAATAAAACCCCATGTCATTCCAAGCATGTGTGTCAATTTGTACCTCTCTATCTACATTATTCCGTGATTTATTCAGTTTTCAAATTTATACTGACTTTTTGATCACGTGGTATACATCGATTACCTTACAACACTTGATATATGATAATATTTTACTGGGGTCCAGTGAACCCCTCTGTGAGGTGCAAGGTTATTGAAATTACGTGTGAGATGCGAAGGTTAGATTTTGTTCTGGGATACGTCTGCGGGAGGCCACGGTTTTCGAGCTTCAAAGACACGTTCACCTCCACACTGATCCCTCAGAAGTCAGGATTTCTAGTATGTTGTTAGTGGCATTTTCTCCTTTTAACCACTGTTCAAAAATTTGCGACTACATGAATTATTCCCGATATTCGACCTTTTTTGGTCTCTATTGATTGGACTATTCCGCCACCAGCTTAGTCGAATATTTCTTAAACATTAGTAGTTCCAGTGAGAGCAGTGAAAGAAAATCGACTTTTGTAAATGCTACGCAAAAATTACTTACGTTGACAATTCGTTCCAAGCTTAGCCGTTCCAAGCAGAATAATTTCGTACTCAGAAGCTGACGAGTACAACAATGAAATTGTTTATTTTATTGTGTTTACATTTACAAAATTGTTAGGTAAAATTTACACCAACTTCAGTTTTACTATTCCTAATTGCTCGATTAAACCGGTGGCGTAATAAGGACATTCAGTGAAGACGAAAAGAGATAGGATGTGGGAAATAATTCGTGCAATCGCAAATTTTTAGACAGTGGTAGGAGAGAGATCCATGAACAAGTCTTCATACCAGAAATCATGACCGATAGCGACTAAATATGGCAATGGAGATGTGTTTGAAGATTACTTTATACAGACGATAGAGATAGATGACTTCCTAGTTCGACTGTGATCGTACTTTCGTGGGGGGGAGGGAGAGGGGAAGAGGGGAGGGGGCTGTTCCAACCATATTTCTGAAGTCGATATCAGCCTCCCTTACTGATGAACCACTTTATTTTTCGACTACAGGAAGCCTGTAAGGGTAGAGAAGTAAACTCCCTTATGTGGACAAGAAATTGTGAATGAGATATTTTCATTTTTTGGGTGAGGATGCGGCTCTGTCAAGAAGCACGTGCTAGGCAGGTGTAGGCCTCAAATTAGATCACAAGTAGCTAGCAGGAGTTGCTACTGGATAACAGTGATGGACTTGCTGAGGTTTAATTGAAGCTATTGCTATTTAAGTTTGAAATGTGGTATTTTGGTGTCCATTGAGCAATCAACTTTGAAAGATATTCCTGTTTTTTTACTACTGAGATTATTCGGTCGAAATTATTAGGAAGTAGATGGATGCGGCGTATGAACGGTTAACGTGAGCGTCTTCTAGTCCGGTGGCCGGACCTCAGAATCTTTCTGAAAGTGGTTAGATTGCTACCGGGCGTTTATGAGTGGCATAGGAATAAGGACAATTTCAAACCTTTGGAAATTTTGGAAATTTGTAGTAAGAGCTTATGGGACCAAACTGCAGAGGTCATCGGTCCCTAAGCTTACACACTACTTAATCTAACATAATCTAACTTACTCTAAGGACAACAGTCACACACCCATGCCCGAGGGAGGACTCGAACCTCCGACAGGGGGGGGGGGGGGGGGGGGGATAGCCGCGCGGACCGTGACAAGGCGCCTGAGACCGCGCGGCTATCCCGCGCGGCTTTCAAACCTTTCCCACGCGTCAAAGCGAGGCTGGTGATTCCTATCTGAATCACTTTTAATAATGTGGAGTGCTGATACTTAATTTGTTTCCTTCTAAATGTGCAGACCAGTCCTCGCGTAACTTGTCCCACGCGCCATACACCACTAAGAGTGGACGAATTCTGACCCTGGGGGCGAGTGAGACGTAGCGTAATGCCAGATAGTTTCGAGGACGGGCAACTGGAATGTTTCTAGTTCTGTTTGCCTAATTAGTGTGACTACGAAGACGTGCTGAAAAGTAGCACCCCCGAATTTGTTATGTCGAAACACTTAACGCCTTTTAAATAAAACAAATATTATTAACATTCTGCATCTTTATCCTTCTTGTCTACATACGAGTATTTCCAGCTCCCTGTCGCTAGACGGCTCCGAATTGCAGCGTGTTTTATGGCGGTGGGTAACGTAACTGCTCCGGTGCGTGAGAAACAGCGTGCCGTTAACCGAGTTTCGAATTCGAAGAGTTCGTCCACACATGGAGCACGCTCTCTTTCAGCGTACCAATGCCAGACCACGCTCGAGCACTGCATCTGAAGCAATCCGACGCCTTGGGTGCACTGTCGTGGACCGTCCTCCATACAGTACCGACTTGGCCCCATCCGATTTTCATCTGTTTTCAGAATTTAAACAACACCTTCGAAGGCTTCACTTTGATAGCAATGAAGCGGCAAGCAGAGGTGAGGTTGTGACTCGTTCAACAAAGACACACATTCTACAGTGGTGGTATAAACAACTGGTCTCTCGTTAGGAGAAGTATGTTCGTCGTTAGAGTGATTATGTTGCCACGTAAGTATGTAGACATGAAGAATACAGATGCAGAATGATGATAACGTTTGTTTCATTGAAAAAGCTTTAGGAGTTTTCACATAAGAAATTTGGAGGCATTATTTTTCAGCGCACCCTCGTATGAATACTGAGAATGAAGAGAAAGCACGTTTTTTCTGTAGTCTTCTTCATGGTTTTACTTTTGCGCTGCATGACTTTATAACTGCCAGTTGGTACAGAAGCTGTTCTCAAGGGGTTCGCTTCAGCTAGTTGGTTGTACTTACATCCTTTACATCCAGAGGCGTCTGTGGTTCCTGCAAAATCTAAACCGACGCAGTGGCGCCCAGACTAGTTGTCCGACCCAGTAGGTGACGTCGAACTGTCGACACAGATAGGGGAACATCCTTTGGAGGGCTCCTGAGTCGAATAAACACCTCCAAAGAAACTGTGCAGAGCGATACGGCGGTGAGAACAATATGACTTGTAAGTTCCCCTTTGAATGTAAAGAAAGACTGTGCTGGTAAACTTCTACGTTATTTGATACTGAAACAGCTGAGTAAAACTGAACGTACGCAGACAGTTTTCTCTTTACTTGTTCTGCTCATTTCTAAACTGACACACAATATTTTAGCGCAACTCCATCTGACTTTCAATAATCCCTACAAAAGAATAGCCCTGACTGACAATAACCTATACCCTTCATCATTCACTTAACTCACAAAAATCTTCGTTACTCGAACTACTGCAATCCAGCGAGCGCCAATACTGCCAGCTAAATAAAAATTTCTAACTACTGATAGGCATATAGTTAGCAAATGAAACATTTGGATGGAGAACAAACAATGTATTTACCTTCACAGTGTTCAAAAGTTTCTGTATATATAAAAATTCTTGACATCTGTTTTGACAAATTTCCTTTTTCTGACGCCACACATATTAACATCTCAAAACTCTAGCATCTCTCTCCCCACATCCACCCTGCTGGCGGCTCACCTCCAACTGCCCATGCTACAGGCTGTTCACATCCGACTGCCCAACACCCAATACTATACTAGCGAATATTCCAACAATGAGTCCAACCAGCCACAGACTGCACACAGCGCAGTCAGCAATTTTAATGCAGAGTGCTACATGGCGTCACCAACATAAAAACCTAAAGAGTCTACTGTTACGACCTCTGCACCACTTGTTAGCAGCAGACACAGTGGCTGCGCCAAAGACTCAGACGGCGTGGAGTTTTACAATTATTTATTGAACTTTCTTTACAATGTCTCCCTCGTCGTCGCTGCCCAGCCCTGCGGACCCCCCGCCTGGCTGCTGTTGTGTAGATTCTCCCGCAGTGCGCACAACGCGCGCCACTGATCGCACTCGGAAGCCTCAGGCCACCAGTGCTCCGATGAAGCCAGGATGCCCTGTGGTTGAGATGAACTCGTCGCCGCTCGGCGCCGCAGTATGGACACTCCCACAGAGCTGCATCGCCGTGAGGTCAGCTGCCGACACCTGCTGCACTGGCGGCTGGGAAGCCGTCAGTCGCGATGTCCGCGAGGTCCCGTCATGGACGCACCACGCGCCATGGGGCCAGCTGCCGACGCCTGCTGCACCGGCGGTTGGGAAGCCGTCAGTCGCGATTTCCGCGAGGTCCCGTCATGGACGCACCACGCGCCATGGGGCCAGCTGCCGACGCCTGCTGCACCGGCGGCTGGGAAGCCGTCAGTCGCGATGTCCGCGAGGTCCCGTCATGGACGCACCACGCGCCATGGGGCCAGCTGCCGACGCCTGCTGCACCGGCGGTTGGGAAGCCGTCAGTCGCGATTTCCGCGAGGTCCCGTCATGGACGGACCACGCGTCGTGGGGCCGGGTTGCCGTGAAGTCCGGGTGTCAGTCCCCGGCGGCGCCTGTGACCAAGACCGTGCTGCGGCCGGTCCTGCTGGAAGTTCTCGCTGTAGTTAGTCAGCCATGGTGCCGACCGAACTCGGGCCGACCTCCAGAGCTGAAGTTGACATCTGGTGGCGAACAGATAACTACTGTGAGCCGGAACAGACTTCCGGAATCGTCACCTACAAAGATTGAATATTCGGACACGGACCACGTCCGTCCTCAGATCCAAACTGCTTCCTAATGGATTCTGTCTGTTGCTGCCTGCACTCCACTATTTATATCTGGCAGGTGAACGTTTTTTACCATCAGTGGTAGCTTTTTGTTTTTACTCCCACAGTATATTGCAGCGTAACTTAGCGTGTTGGCCTCACTTCCCTTACTCAGCACTCTCCAGACTTCGCTCGGCGCTCGGTCTGTGTGTGTCCTTGTGTCGGTCTGCTGGTAGACTGCTGCTGTCAGCAAGGCTATCTGTGCCTGCCTACTTCGCAATGCTTTGGTCGCCGGCGTGCCTCTGTTTTGCCATTCTCCACTGTGTGAAGCAGCGCTTACTACATGTGGCCGCAACACTACTTACAGACTGTCATCTAGAGCTGTCCTCAAATTGTATGGACAAATACAGACGCAGCACACTGAACGAATTTCTTCTGTTCATTGGATAGGAGAGAGTATTGCATCCTTCGCCTCTAGGCAGCTCTGTAGTAGATGCTTAAGATATTTTCTTATTCCTTTTTTTAAATGATAGCATTCGCCTTTAATCTACTGTAGTATTCTTCTCAGTCCACAAAAATTATTCTGTAAAATCAAGGTTTTTCCAAATGTGAAAAAACGTTCCAGCGTACCTAGGAACAAATATTCTATTGAAATTAAAAAGCGTTGAAATCGAGAAAACCTTGTAAGTACTGTATTCAGCTGCCTATCTGTTAAATTATTACGCTACTACACGCCAGTTTTCACTAACTGAAATCATATTAAGCAAATGTGTTATTAAAAATCTGTTACAGGTTAAGCATATTTTGAAACTGAAGCTACCGAAAATTAACACTTTTTTTTCATTTTCAAGACAACTAAACTTGTTAAGACATTAAAGAAACTCAGTTCATTTACAAATACGATATGTTCGATGATAGAACACCTTATTCTGTTTCAAGGTACAAGATGGTGAACAACTGGCAAAGAGCAGCTTAACGGTCCGCACATCATATCACTAGTCTTAAAAATACATAGAATTTTAGTCAATATGAAATTTTGTAACTAAAGAACTAACAGGCTCTTCCAAATAGCTTTAATGTATTATGCAGCACTTAAATGTGTAGAACCATAATTATTTACAAATGCTGCACAAAACGCAGTCTCGCTTCTCACGATATCAGAAACAGTAGAAAATGCCAGAAACTACTTATGGCTTGCTCTGGTGCTCATGCCTTCATGTAAGCCTATAATCGGTGATTAGGTTGAAAATCTGAGCAGGTACCACCGTGGTTTTCCAGGCACTCTATTCTCAAGTTACAGCGGTCTTCCCTGTCTGTCGTATTGCGCGTGTCGAAATGTCTGTATGTGACGACGGTTCTCTCGTCCTTTGATGGCGATGACGAGGCACACTGGCACCTTTCAATTTCCACTTCGTTTGACGTAGAGTGAGCTGACGTAGAACAGACACTTCTGGTCACAGAAGAGAGCGAACCTCTGGGTCTACTTCTACTTGTACACCGCATCTTTACAACAGTGATCACTCATATCTGGCACCTTCATCTACGCACCGTAGGAGTAAATCTTTCAGGTTGTTGCAATATTCGCACACTTTGTAAGCGTGAGAATTCGTTGCAAGAGAATGATGTTTCAACTGTAATTACTTTAATTTACTTTTGTACTTTCGTGTGTGTGTGTGTGTGTGTGTGTGTCTATTATGAAACGTCCCCTTTGAACAATTATACAAGACTGTGCTTAAACTGACACACAATATTTTTTAGCGCAACGCAATCTGACTTTCAAAAATCCCTACAAAAGAATGGCCCTGACTAACATTAACCTATACCTTTCACAAATCACTTACCACACAAAAATCTTGGTTACTCGAACTACTGCAATACAGCGAACGCCACTACTGCCAGCTAAATAAACGATTCAAACTACGGAAGGCACTAACTACTGATAGGCATAGATAGCTAATGAAAGATTTTAATAGAGAACAAACAATGTATTTACCTTAATAGTCATAATATATATAGCAGTTCAAGACATCTAGTCTTACAAATCTCAAAACTCCACCATCTCTCTCCCCACATCCACCACTGCTGGCGGCTCACCTCCAACTGCGCAACGCTACGCGCTGTTAACATTCAGCTGCCCAACACTACAATGGCAGATATTCCAACAACAACGCAAACCAGCCACAGACTGCACACAGCACATACAGAGCGCTACTTGGCGTTACCAATATAAAATAGGCGGGGTGGGGAAAATTGCAAGTGTTACAGGAAGGAGGGGACTGGAGGTTGGGACACTGCCAGAGGAAGTGCACCTGCTTACAGTGCAGGCAGACTGGGGCCTCATGGCACTCAGATGTTAGATATGCGTTGTAACACAAATACCTCTGGTAGTGGATGGATTGGGGAGGGTAATGTGTGTGGTCAACCTTGTACCAGCGATGAAACTGGAGGGCGCCCTCCTTTACGAGAAGGTATAGAGGGAGCATGCTCGTAGAAAACCTGGCAGGATTATAGATCCAGCGGACGGCACGCACATCCAAGTAGGGGTGTACCTTGAGCTATGCCAACACCTCCTCCTTCGTGATCGTCGGACTAAGCCGAGTGATCACTGTGGCGAGGGTTGGCAGGCAACATGGGGGTTTGGGTTAGCGGTAGGAGGAAGGTGAATAATCAGGGCAGAGGGAAGCATTTGGATCGAAGCTGGTGATATGGATTCTTGAGATGATGTCAGAATGGAGGGTGGGGCTTGGGGACGTGATAAGGATGGAGTCCCTATGGGAGGTGAGGAGGGAGCTAGGGGCTCCAGGAAAGTGTTGGCGGAGGAGCAGGGTCAGGTTCCAAGCCTCCAGGAGAGATGGATCATGATGGGACTGGATGTATCTATAGGAGGGGCAGAAGGGGCAGGAGGGGAGACATACATGGCATCTCGGGGAGGGGGGGGGGAGGAGGAAGAGGCTGGGACTTCTTTGGAGCTGAGGAAATGGGTGTGTTGCTGGGGTGCTTAACAGCAGCGAAGGGGTGGGAAGAGGAATGGGGGATGGGAACAACTGGGAGATGGCGGGAGGTGCCAGGTCCCAGCTTTGGTATTGGTGTTGGAGCTGGTGATGATGATGGTGATGGCAATGGCGATGGCGATGACGATGGCGTGGGGTGGGCTGTGGCCCTCTGGGCCACCATCCTGGCGAGGTCTGCAGAAGGAGTCGAAACAGCGTGGGGGAGTGGAGGGAAAGGGTCAAACGAGGCAGCTTGGGTTGCAGGGGATGGGGCGATGAAGGCTGCAGGAGTGGGAAGGGTTAGAAGTGGGGGGGGTGGATTGGGGGGGCGAATGGGCGCACCACGTAATCATGGTGGTGGCAGTGGAGGGGGAAGTGTAGATGATGGCTGTGGTGGCTGTGGTGGTGGTGGGGGTAGTCATGGTAAAGGTTATGAGGGTGAGAAGGTTAAAAACAGGACAGGAGACATGGGACAAACAAGGGACGAAGGCAGCGACGGAGCACACACGAAGACGAAGACGGAGACGAAGAAGGAGACGGAGACGCAGATGAAAACTCCGTCTGGGGCAGAAGCCCCACTCCGCTGCCGCCGACGGGAGGGCGACCGCAGGGGGGGGGGGGGGGGGGAAGAGCTGCTGTCGGGGTCCTCGATGGGGTGACCGCGTCCGCTGCTGTCGCAGAGGCGCTGGGTTGCTGGGCTGTCTGGCGGGCGGCGCTGGGACCTGCTGACGTCGCTATGGACCGGCTGGCGCTGCTGGAAGCTGCCGACACTGCTGCGGTCGCTGGGACTGCAGCTACTGCTGCTGCTGCAGGGACACTGGTCTGCTGCATCGTCTACTGCTGCTGCTGCTGCGTCTGCTGCTGCTGAAACACCTAACGCTTCGACAATTGCGAATGCAATCCTCAAAGGGCAGCACTCGAAACGAGTTCTGCCGAAGATCTATTAACGAAGTTTCAAGAACCGGCTTTATATGATTACTCTAGGGATATACATAGTGAGCACAAAGTCTTGCCCTGATTATAACAATTTATTACAGAACAACCGTTTGACACAATAATTTACATTTGATGCCGTTACATAGGTTAGTGTTACTAGCATTTTTTTTTTAAGACCATTTACGTTAGTAAACCTCAACATATGCTCCTTGGTAGCTCAGAGAATGTCGAGGCGGTATTCCAGTTTCCGCCATGTGTTTCCTCACATGTGTTCTGTCACAGTACTCACAGCAGCTTGTATCCCAGCCTTCAGTTCTTAGACGTCAGCAACTGGTGTGACGAAGACTGTCCTTGTAATAGCGCCAGAAAAATAGTCGAGGGGCGTAATGTCTGGAGAGGGGAGTAATGTCTGGATCGGTGGATTGGAAGGAACGGTCAAAAACTCTGGCCACCCCGCACTCCAGACTTAACGCCCCTTGACTCTTTTTTTCTGGGGCTATATCAAGGACAGAGTCTTCGTCACACCAGTTGCTGACGTCGACGAACTGAAGACTAGGATATAAGCTGCTGTGGGTTCTGTGACAGAACACATGTTACGAAACACCTGGCGGAAACTGGACTACCGACTCGACATTCTCCGAGCTACCAAGGGAGCACACGTTGAAGTTTACTAACGTAAGTGGTCTTTAAAAGAATCTAGTAACAGTAACCTATATAACGGCATCAAATGTAACTTATTATGTCAATCGGTTATTCTGTTATAAATTTTTATAATCAGGGCAAGACTTTGTGCTCACCCTGTACTACAATCTCTACATATGGCTCACACAGGAATCGTGAGGATAAGATTAGAGTAATTACTGCACGCACAGAGGCCTTCAAACAATCAGTACTTCCTCGCTCCACACGTGAATGGAACAGGAAAAATGTTCAAATGTGTGTGAAATCTTATGGTACTTATCTGCTAAGGTCATCAGTCCCTAAGCTTACATACTACTTAACCTAAATTATCCTAAGGACAAACACACACACCCATACCCGAGGGAGGACTCAAACCTCCGCCGGGACCAGGCGCACAGTCTATGACTGCAGCACATAAGACCGCTCGGCTAATCCTGCGGGGCAATGGAACAGGAGGAAACCCTAATAACTGGTACAATGGGACGAACCCTCTGCCGTGCACCTCATATTGGTTTGCAGAATATAGATGTACAGATGTATAGAGGTAGGTGTAGAGTCTCTAGAAACTGAGGTCTCAGAAAACACACAATCAATAGTTACGAAAATATAAAAACATAAGATTCCACACAAACAACATAGCGTTTGATACTCTACGAGTGTACGTAATCAGATCCAGCTAAATCTGTTCCTACTGGCTGTTAACATTAAAGCATACGACAACTCTGCTGCCGACACACACCACACTTGTGGGCTAAAATACACTATCGAAAAAAAATAGTACACCTAGAAATACGACGTCGATTTGGATCCGATGACGACATATGCACCTGGAGTATAGTTGACGTACTGATAACTGTTTCAACGTCGTCAGCCAAAAGATAGTGTTGTGGCCAAGTTACCAGAGCGCTATCTGTATCTACCCTTTAATAGGGAATGCTCACAGGCAGAAGGGTCAGTGTCATGCAAACGTGTAAGGCAAGCAAGCAACCATGCCATGGAGAAGCACTCGTGCTTCCTACAGCCAACTAAGCGAGTCTGAAAGGGGTCAGATTGTGGATTTCTGAGTAGTGAGACCATGCTTTCGGAGAATTGCCACACAAATTGGACGTGCTGCGTCAGTTGTGCAACGACGCTGGTTTCAGTGGTCACCTGAATAATCCCACACCCGTAGACGATGTTGTCGACATTTACGCAGCACAGAAACCATCAGGATAGACGAATTACACTACTGGCCATTAAAATTGCTACTTCACGAAGATGACGTGCTACATACGCGAAATTTAACCGACAGGAAGAAGATGCTGTGATATGCAAATGATTAGCTTTTCAGAGCATTCACACAAGGCTGGCGCCGGTGGTGACACCTACAACGTGCTGACATGAGGAAAGTTTCCAACCGATTTCTCATACACAAACAGCAGTTGACCGGCGTTGCTTGGTGAAACGTTGTTTTTTTTTATGCCTCGTGTAAGGAGGAGAAATGCGTACCATCACGTTTCCGACTTTGATAAAGGTCGGATTGTAGCCTATCGCGATTGCGGTTTATCGTATCGCTACATTGCTGCTCGCGTTGGTCGAGATCCAATGACTGTTATCAGAATATGGAATCGGTGAATTCAGGAGGGTAATATGGAACGCCGTGCTAGATCCCAACGGCCTTGTATCACTAGCAGTCGAGATGACAGGCATCTTATCCGCATGGCTGTAACGGATCGTGCCGCCACGTCTCGATCCCTGAGTCAACAGATGGGGACGTTTACAAGACAACAACCATCTACACGAACAGTTCGACGACGTTTGCAGCAGCATGGACTATCAGCTCGGAGACCATGGCTGCAGTTACCCTTGACGCTGCATCACAGACAGGAGCGCCTGCGATGGTGTAATCAACGACGAACCTGCGTGCGAGAATGGCAAAACGTCATTTTTTCGGATGAATCCAGGTACAGTTTACAGCGTCATGATGGTCGCATCCGTGTTTGCTGACATCGCTGTGAACGCACATTGGAAGCGTGTATTCGTCATCGCCCTACTGGCGTGTCACCCGGCGAGATAGTGTGGGGTGCCATTGGTTACACGTCTCGGTCACCTCTTGTTAGCATTGACGGCACTTTGAACAGTGGACGTTACATTTCAGAAGTGTTACGACCCGTGGCCCTACCCTTCATTCGATCCCTGCGAAACCCTACATTTCAGCAGGATAATGCACGACCGCATGTTGCCTTTCTGGATACAGAAAATGTTGGCCAGCACATTCTCCAGATCTCTCACCAACTGAAAACGTCTGGTCAATGGTTGCCGAGCAACTGTCTCGTCACAATACGCCAGTCAGTACTCTTGATGAACTGTGGTATCGTGTTGAAGCTGCATGGGCAGCTGTACCTGTAAACAGCATCCAAGCTCTGTTTGACTCAATGTCCAGGCGTATCAAGACCGTTATTACGGCCAGAGGTGGTTGTTCTGGGTACTGATATCTCAGGATCTATGCGCCCAAATTGCGTGAAAATCTAATCACATGTAAGTTCTAGTATAATATATTTGTCCAATGAATACCCGTTTATCATCTGCATTTCTTCTTGGTGTAGAAATTTTAATGGCCAGTAGTGTATAAGGGCAGCAGTGGCAGATCGTACAGCTACCACAGCACAGATTAGAGGACTTGTGAGCCCAGACCTGTCAACAAGAACTGTTGCGAACCGGTTATTGGCAGTGGGACTACGGGCACGCGCACCTCTAGCCCGTCTTCCACTCACGCCACATCATCGACGTGCATAGCTGGACTGGGGCCGTAAGATGATTGCTTGGAAGATGGAATGGCGCGTAGTCGTCTTCAGTGATGAAATCAGATTCTGGCTACACGCAAGTGATGGTCGTTCGAACTTACGACGTAGACCTGACGAATGCTGTGTAATAGGGAGCATTTATCCAAGACACACTGGCCCCATCCTAAGCCTTATGGTCTGGAGACCGGAAAGCTACAACTCTTGTTCACCTTTGGTGTATCTGGAGGAGACGCTAACCAGCGCTCGATACATGCAGAATGTTGTTGGGCCTGTACGTTTGTAGTTCTTGCAATAGGAAGGTGATGGGTTGATGCAACAGGATAATGCTCGCCCGCGCACTTCCTGTTAAACTCAACGTGCCCTGAAAGACATGCAGCAACTTCCCTGGCCAGCAGAATCTCAGGACCAGTCTCCAACCGACATTCTGGGTCGAGAAGTGACTCGTACGACTCGTCAACCAACAACTCTTACAGAACTACATGAACAGGTCGGGCAGGCGTGGCATAACGTATCCCAGGACAATGAGGGCCTGAGGTGCCTTCCGTGGCGGCCACTCCACGTAGTAAATGGGTATGTAAGCATAGAACGATACCTGGTACCTCAGAACCGCTTCTGCTACTGATCTGTAAATGTATCCATTTCATGCACTCCATATGCACTGTTGCAACAATAAATCTTGAGTGAACTGTAAACCTCTAAAAGGGTGTATATAACACCCCAACTACCCCCTTAAAGTAAATTAAGACAGAATATCATAATATGAAGAAAGGAAGAGTTATCTTCGCAAATACATCTTAGCGGATAAGCTAACACCAAGAACTTTTGATAACAACAACATTATAGATCACTGAGAGTTTTTGTTATGAAAAGAGGAGGAAGAAACCTCAGATTTAATTAATGGACAAATATCCAAGTGATAATTGCAATTAATATCCTGAAAGCTAAGTCCAAGGTGATGTCAGTCAAGGATAGCTTTTATCTGGAAGAGAGTTGTAAGCGCAACGAAGAAATTCAATGCACCTAAAATACTCTTTCACAGAAGAAGTCGCTTGCTGGCTCTCGTCCTGTAAAGACGTGCGAGAACAATTCTTGTCTTAGTTATTGAGAGTACGGAACGCGACGAGATTATTTTCCGTTCAGAAGTGTTTCTTGCGTGACGTAATTCACGAACTTCGGAAACTGATTTTCTAAGCAGAGACAGGAACTGATAGACGCGTTTAACCGTGCATAACGGGTTAATTGAACTTTATTGACGAAACTAGTGAATATTGGACTTGACTTTCAAATAGTTGGAACTAAAAGAAGAGTGGATTGTGTATCAAAAGACTAAACTCAATTAGTCTCGAGTAGGACAGAATTACACGACTTCGCGAAGATGATACAATTACGCTGAAGAGTCAAGTTGTCGTGATTGTCAAGAAACTTAATTTCAATAGAACTGACTTTACCATCCAACTGCGTGTTCCCAACTTCGTGGGCCTCCTGTCGTTACTGAACTTACAAAGTGATTGGTTTTTCCCTCAGCGATAAACACTCGTGTTAGCATTGTCCCCTGTCACGCTAATCGGTGTTATAAGTTGGCAGGCTGTCCAGAGACTCTTATCTCCTCCTCACTGCACGACCAAATTTACTTTAATATAAAGGAAAAACTCTCTGATCTTCAATGCCTGGCTGACAAGAGAAAAACTGGCATCTGTCTGCTGACAGGGGGCATCTCAAGCAGTCAGACGTCATTGTCAATTACTAGCAAATTACGTCCCTGCTAAGGCGTTATAATACACTGAGGTACATGATGCTAAACTGAACCATGAATTAAAATACAGATTGATTAATTCATTGTTAGAAAATTCGATGACTCAAAACTCAAAAAGAAATATCTTGCAATTTTTTGCGGGCTTCACAAATTTTATCCAAACGCATCATCTACAAAATGAACCCGAAGACAATCGCCATAATTCCGGAGGTTATGCATGAATATTTTTTGAATAGTTAGCTCATTGTGGAGTGATAGCCGGCCGGAGTGGGCGACCGGTTCTAGGCGATTCAGTCTGGAACCGCGCGACTGATGACCTAACATGTTAAGTCCCATAGTGCTCAGATCCATTTGAACCATTTTTTTGTGGAGTAATAATGTAAATATGATTTTTTTTCTTACCCATAGTTACCATGGTTTCCGTGAAAGGTACTTCACAATACAGAACAAATCTATGATACGCAATCAAAGAAAGTACAACACTAAACAAAACATCCGGCTTCACGTAAGTGACTATGTACAGATGAAAAAGTATTGTCATATGTATAGTGTTCATATCCCCTACTATCAAAATGTTCCTAGATGTACAGAAAGTAAACACTCTACGCTCAACTAACTATTCTAGTGTTGTCGACGTTTATATAATTTCATAAGGCAGAAACATTATATTACCAGATAAATGTTACTTACCTCGCTACGACAGTCTCGTTGTCTAGGGTGTCGGTTCCTGTTTATGCTTCCCAATTAATGAGTCCAAGGTTTTTTGTTTCAGTAAATATTGCTGAAATATTGTTGCTTATTGACATCATCAGTATTTACTCATAAATTCTTGACACTTTCCACAACACCATTTCGTTAAGCAAATGCGTTGTTCAGGGTTTCAATGCAAAGCAAAGAATTTGATAGTTAATTTACCAATCTCGACACAATCAATCTCAGCGTATATAAGTGGATCAATTTTTTTTTTTTACATAAAAACTCACGGGAGATAAGGAAAGGAGATAAGGAACTTTATTGTCTGTAATAGAACATACAGTCACCAGTGATCTCTATTTTACAGTTACCGTTGCCAACTTTAACACATATGAACAGATATTCGTCTGCATTGAACTTCTTCTTCCTCCTTGTAGGAAGAGTAAACAGCTTGTCCCGTAAGGAACCTTAGCAAGCAGTCCTATACTGTCTGTTATGTTCCATGTCTTCCAAGCCAAGATACACACACAGTCAGGTGGCTGGCGGAGTATGGATGTAGATGTAGAACTGAAACTGTTATGTAGCGTATGGCGCCAAAAATTTCTGTAAGTATTACGTACAGAGCTCCCATATACTTCTAGAACAGGATATACTTCAAATGAAATTTATTATGACTGTCTTAACTGAAATTACTCTTCAGGCATAATTTACATAGTGTTTCTGGAAATTATTACTTATATAAAGATTTGTTCGCCTCATAATTCATAATAAAGGTTGCAAGCTTTGACAATACAAAAGACTGCCTGTCTTTCTGTAATGGTCGACTGAATTATCTATAGCAAAATAAGAAAAATTAAAAATGAAAACAGAAATTTTGTTTGCTTGAAGACTAAAGCATAGTATTATTAGCTTCACTAAAGTGGTTCTTGACTCATTTATGTTAACAGCAATGATTAATAATTTTCATGGTTCAAGATCGATGTCGCTAAATGGATCGATGTGAAAAATAAAATTATATTACCAAAAAAATATTGCTTTGATGATCAATTATATGCAAAATTATCTTTAGACATCGCATGTATAATTTAAATACAAAAATTAACTCAGTTCTGACCAAAACTTAGACGGAATCGAATATTTCAATTCAAGTTCAAAAGTTCTCATGAGGCAAGATTCATTACACATGGATACCGTCCCTGACGGAATAGGTCGCCGTAGCGTCGTTGTGTGGTTCTTTCAGTGCATTCATTGAACTCATACAAGAAGTGAATATAACCTAGCTCTTCCTTAGTAAACTTCTCTGTACAGCTGTGTTAACGTGCAGCTAACATTGTTGAAAAGTAAACCCGGAACTGAGCAACACTGAATGCAATCTTGACGAAGAGTAAAATGGGCTTTGCTGTTGTCAGCAGCACGTACCGTGAGTAAATCGAGCAGCTTTGTTCCTAAACAAGACACACAGAACACTGTTTAAATTTGCACTGTTGAGCAGATATTTACAGTGCAATGCAGACACAAAGGTAACGGGCGTAAGAAACTAAACGAAATGTAATTACTTTGTAGCGAGCCGCTGCTGACTACTGGACCCTTATACCAAAATACTCCAAAATATCCCAGAACATTCTCTGTAATTTTATCGTTGGATTGCGTGTTCATCCTCTATTAATAATAGACGGATTCGACATGCCACTTGGAATTGCAAATGGCGTTTGAAGGAAAAATGAGCGTTCTCCGCTGTGATTCATACCATAAACGTTTCTGTAAGCGCAAGCTGCGCCCAAGTATGTGTTGATTGCTTTAAAAGTCGCTAGTCCGATTCCTAATACTTGTTGGGCTTTGCGTATGGTAGTCTTGTGAATTATCCTATATCAATTTGTAAAGATTCTTTCGTCCCAGGTTTTTTGAGATGAATGCTGATCATTCGAATTTACGAGCACAGATCACAAGAAACGTCTTTCCCCTGCCACTTTCAGAACTCTACAACAATCGTTGACATCAAATTTAACTGTAAACTTAGACAACCGACAGGTCACCTCTTCGTAGACCAGTGGTTCCCAAACTTGCTTAGCCCATTACCCCTGAGTGCAATTAGACATTAGCTAGTACCCTGGTTCTCCCCCTCTCTCCCGCTATCTATTTCCTGCCTCCCCTTCCTTCTCCACATTATTACTAACTTTAGCACATAACTAAACTGCAGAATGAGAAACTTTCCTTGGAACACTTTTATTTTCAAAAATATGAAAGATTAATGATATTTAGTTTGCGTGTGTGTGTGTGTGTTTGTACGCTTCTGCTAGAATATATGACGAATTCGTGCTGCGTCACAGGTGCTACCAGCAACTCCATTTCAGATAAGAAAGCTAACTATCCACAGTGAATGTAGACATCTGTTACAAAACATACTTCCCCTGCATTACTTCTCACCACTGCGGCACTTGCTTCACTTGCACACTGCAACCTCATTTAAAGTCAGCCATGTTAAAATATAAAATGTAAGATTTCAGGCTGTTAATGTTTCGTGTCAGACGACAGCCAGTAATAGTAATAACAATAGTAGTAGTAATAATAATAATTCTGTGTACAGCATTATAGTAGACCTTATGTAGTTCCTGCTGTGTCGTTCTGACAATTAATTAATTTATCTGTTTCGAAGCGAGTAAGGAATCAATTTCTGGACTACTGCAGTTACTATCCGCAACTTGGAGAAGTCATTTTCTTGAGATATGTAACATTTGTTATGTATATGTCTCTCTTTAATCATCAGCAGTGTACTGGACGAAGTGCAACATACAGGGTGGTCCACTGATCGTGACCGGGCCAAATATCTCACGAAATAAGCGCCAAACGAAACTTGTCTAGCTTGAAGGGGGAAACCAGATGGCGATATGGTTGACCCGCTAGATGGCGCTGCCATAGGTCAAACGGATATCAACTGCGTTTTTTAAAATAGGAACCCCCATTTTTATTACATATTCGTGTAGTACGTAAAGAAATATGAATGTTTTAATTGGACCACTTTTTCGCTTTGTGATAGATGGCGCTGTAATAGTCACAAAGATATGGCTCACAATTTTAGACGCACAGTATGTAACAGGTAGGTTTTTTAAATTAATATACAGAACGTAGGTACGTTTGAACATTTTATTTCGGTTGTTCCAATGTGATACATGTGCCTCTGTGAACTTATCCTTTCTGAGAACGAATGCTGTTACAGCGTGATTACCTGTAAATACCACATTAATGCAATAAATGCTCAAAATCATGTTCGCCAAACTCAATGCATTTGGCAATACGTGTAACGACTTTCCTCTCAACAGAGAGTAGTTCACCTTCCGTAATGTTCGCAAATGCATTGACAATGCGCTGACGCATGTTGTCAGGCGTTGTCGGTGGATCACGATAGCAAATATCCTTCAACTTTCCCCACAGAAAGAAATCCGGGGACGTCAGATCCGGTGAACGTGCGGGCCATGGTATGGTGCTTCGACTACCAATCCACCTGTCATGAAATATGCTATTCTATACCGCTTCAACCGCACGCGACCTATGTGCCGGACTTCCATCATGTTGGAAGTACATCGCCATTCTGTCATGCAGTGAAAGCTCTTGTAGTAACATCGGTAGAACATTACGTAGGAAATCTGCATACATTGCACCATTTAGATTGCCATCGATAAAATGGGGGCCAATTATCCTTCCTCCCATAATGCCGCACCATACATTCACCCGCCAAGGTCGCTGATGTTCCACTTGTCGCAGCCATCGCGAATTTTCCGTTGCCCAATAGTGCATATTATGCCGGTTTACGTTACCACTGTTGGTGAATGATGCTTCGTCGCTAAATAGAACGCGTGCAAAAAATTTGTCATCGTCCCGTAATTTCTCTTGTGCCCAGTGGCAGAACTGAACACGACGTTCACAGTCGTCGACATGCAATTCCTGGTGCATAGAAATATGGTACGAGTGCAATCGATGTTGATGTATCATCATTTGCCGGCCGGGGTGGCAGAGCGGTTCTAGGCGGTACAGTCCTGAACCGCGTGACCGCTACGGTCGCAGGTTCGTATCCTGCCTCGGGCATGGGTGTGTGTGATGTCCTTAGGTTAGATGACCTCAGAAGTTAAGTCCCATAGTGCTCAGAGCCATTTTTTTTATCATCATTTGGTGCAACAGCAAACAGCCCTACATTGCTGCTCACACTTTTCTTAACGTCATTTTTTTTACAGAGAATGAAAATCGTAGATGGGGGTGTGGAATGTTTTTAATAGCCTGGCAGACAGCACTGTGCGATGTTGAGGGAATGGTCGAGAGCCAATATAGGACACCTGCATCACAAGGCCAATCCACACATTGGTGGAGGGATGGGCCTTTGTCTTCCAGCTGCCTCAATGTCCAGTCCTTCTCCACCCACCATGCAGGCCACCGCAGGACCAAACAAAGGCAGCATTTGAAATGAATGTAGCACCTTCAAGCACAATGTGTTATGTTTAACAGCACAACATCTAATTACAAAACACGTTTGACATGTTGCTTCCAACTTAGCAATTTGTAAAATAAATTCTGCATGCCCTCTCTGCTCAAAAGTACCTGGGCACCTGAAAGGGACATTGCAATGGGATGCATCTACCGGTCAAATTGCACACCGTATTTAGAGTAAGAAAATCATTACTGGTAGGAGAAAAGAAGTTATTTTAGAAACTCATTAATAACATGTGCTAGATTTGCGACAATTTGGCTGTTAGACAGCGCAGCCTGAGAGTTGTTCAGACATATACAATCCTTGGGCTGGTTCCTCATCTCCACAGTAAATAGGATTCCATGGCAGAACAGCAACTTAGTTCTCGCAAAACTTTATTTGGTAATTTTAGGGAATGGGCGTTAAAGGTACACTGCATGATAATTCTACTGTCAGCATCATGTATCTTGTCTACAGGCCACAGGAATAGGAGAAGAGACGTTAGAGTGCATGCATACAATCACATGTCCGCTGCTCAGTATGATTAAGTGGCAGATAACCGCTAAAATCTATATCAAGCACTCTTAGCCATGTACAGTGATCTGCGGTATATACATTGATGAGCCAAAATATTATGACCACTGCCCACCGCGAGGTTGAACGCCTCCTTGTGATGTTTCGCGCACGTGAAGCAGTAAGGAGAGAATGTAAGCAGAAGAGAGACGAATGGGCAGTCATTGTACAGAACAAGCAAGCCGCAAATGCGGAATCCACTGATGTAAGCGATTTTGACAAAGGGTACATTGTTGTGGCGCTCGGCTGGAAACGAGAATCTCTGAAACGGTGAAGCCTGTCGCCTGTTGGCTTACTACTGTCGTGAGCACCTATGAAAAGTGGTTGAACGATGATGAAATAACGAGTAGGCTGTATGGTATCGGACGACCATGTCTCATCACAAAACGTAGAGGTCGGATGATCCCTAACTCTGTAATACTGCTGCATTTAATTCGGTAGGCTCGATCAGCATGCAATTATTACAGAGATGAAACTTCATGGCAGATTAAAAAGTGTGCCGGACCGAGACTCGAACTCGAGACCTTTGCCTTTCGCTGGCAAGTGCTCTACCGAATGAACTACCCAAGCACGACTCACGACCCGTCCTCACAACTTTACTTCCGCCAGTACTTCATCCCCTACCTTCCAAACTTCACAGAAGATGCGATAGAGGCAGAGGTCCCGAGTTCGAGTCTCGGTCCGCCACACAGTTTTAATCTGCCAGGAAGTTTCGTATCAGCGCACACTCCACTGCAGAGTGAAAATTTCATTCTGGATTACGGAGATGCGTCGTGAACTAAAATGAAAATCTCTGGGGGGAAGACGATGCTCTTTTCGTAGGGCTTGCCGGCCGGGGTGGCCAAGCGCTTAAAGGCGCTACAGTCTGGAACCGCTCGACCGCTACGGTCGCAGGTTCTAATCCTGCCTCGGGCATGGATGTGTGTGATGTCCTTAGGTTAGTTAGGTTTAAGTAGTTCTAAGTTCTAGGGGACTGATGACCTCAGCTGTTAAGTCCCATAGTGCTCAGAGCCATTTTTCGTAGGGCTCTGTTACAGAAATTTAGAGAACCATCATTTGAGGCTGACTGCAGAACGATTCTGCTGCCACAAACGTAATTTCACGTTGGTACCATGAAGATAAAAGGCAAGATATTAGGGCTTGTACGGTGGCAGTCAGACAGTCGTTTTTCCGTCGCTCTATTTGCGAGTGAAAGAGGAAAGCAAATGACTAGTCGTGCTACAAAGTACCCATTACTATGTATCCTACGGTGGCTTGCGGAGCATTTATGTAGACATAAATGTAGATTTGGGCACAAACAGAGTATTCGTTGGCTGCTGGCCACCATAGCAGGCACACATCGCCGGCGGTGGAGGCAGCAGCCAAGGCCTGACCCAGTGCAAAGTGGTGTCTATACAGCGTCACATGGCGTGGACTGAGCAGATCACGCAAGATATGCTCCATCTTTATTGCTCCTGTCCTATCCTAGTGGTGGTGATAGCAGCACAAATAGATGGAAGAAGTTGTTTAAACTTCGGAGAGTAGTGTAAATTAGCATGTCCTGTGTGTGACGTACAATGTGGGTATATACATGTCTGTAAAAATGATTCTACTTTTATTTTTTAAATTTCCCATTGTTAATTATAGGTCTACTACACAAAAGTAACAGGATACTTCCTAATGTCGCGTCGTTCCTCCTTTTGCCCAGCATATTGTAGTAGCTCGATGTGGTATGGACTCAACAAGGGATACCTCATAATATAGTGTCGACATCCTTTTGCCTACCGTAGTGCAGCAGTTCGAGGTGGCATAGAATCAACAAGTCGTGGGAAGTCCCCTGCAGAAATAATGAGCAGTACTGCCTCTAAACCCGTCCATAATTGCGAAAGTGTTACTAGGTCAGGATTTTGCGCACGAACTCCCCTCTCGATTATGTCCCATAGATGTTCGATGGGAATCGTGGCCGGCAATCTGGGAGGCCATATCATTCGCTCGATCTGTCCAGAATATTCTTCCAGACACTCGTGAACATCTGTCCCCCGTGTCGTTGCGTATTGTCATCTACAAAAATTCCAACGTCATTCGGGAACACGACGTCCATGAATGGTTGCATATGGTCTCCAAATAGCCGTACGTAACCATTTACTGTCAATTATCACTTCAGTTTGATCACAGGAGCCAGTTCATTACATGTGAACACATTATGGAGCCACCACCAGCTTGCACAGTGCTTTGCTGACAACTTGAATCTATAGCTTCGTGGGGTATGCACCACACCCGAAACGTACCATCAGTTCTTACCGGCTTAAGTCGGGACTCATCTGACCAGACCACTGTTTTCCCATCGTCTAGGGTCCAACCGATATGGTCACGAGGCCAGAACGGGCGCTGCAGGCGATGTCAAGCTGTTATCTGAAAGGTAATGCCTCAGATTTGGTGTTCTCGACACTCTCTTGACACTGTAGATATGAGAATGCTGGACTGAAATACGCAGTCTCATGCATCTAGGTCCAACTACCATTTCGCATTCAATTCACGCCGTGTGGCTACAATTCCGCCGGAAACCTTTTCACATGAATAACCTGGGTACAAATGAAAGCTCCACGAATGCGCTGCCCTGTTATATCTTGTGTATATGTACTCATAGCTAGCCCGTGGCTTTTGTCACCTCACTGTAATTTTACAGTATCAGACTCCACCAAGGCAACCTGATAGTGATATCGTCTAGGCCATTTTTTGGGTCATAAATTACAGTAAGTGCAGTATGATGTACTTTAAGGGGTGTAGGACGTCAAACGGGCCGACTTGGAGCAGGAGAGGCACCACAGGACATTTTAATTTCCACTGTCTATACTTTTACAAATAAATTCATAAAACTTTATCAGCATGACCAGGAAGGATTCAGAATTCACACTCATAGCAGTGGAAGTTCGAAACCATAACGAAATAATTTTTTTTTTACATGTGAAATTTCATCATTTTTTTTTCACTTACTAATGGCTGCATTTGTTGCTATAGGTAAAAAAATGGCTCTGAGCACTATGGGACTTAACATCTTAGGTCATCAGTTCCCAAGAACTTAGAACTACTTAAACCTAACTAACCTAAGGACATCACACATATCCATGATTCGAACCTGCGACCGTAGCGGTCGCGCGGTTCCAGACTGAAGCGCCTTTAACCGCTTGGCCACACCGGCCGGCGCTATAGGTACACCTTTCTTCATAAGTAAGAGACATTCTTCGATGAATTTCGCACAGCATACAAACTATACTTAAAGGTGTATGAAACTCTAGGATTTTCAAAATCTATTAAAAACTGTGGTAAAAATGGAGGTAATTAACTATAAAATTTGTGTTTTTTCTAAACATGAAGTTTAAAATATCACAGCTCATTCGTTTTTTCATAAATTAAATAAATTCTAGAGTTTCATACACATGTAAGTATGGTATGTATGCTGTGCAAAATTCTTCGAAGAACCTCTCTAACTTATGAAGAAAAGTGTAATGGCAACAAATGCTGCCATTAGCAAATGAAAAAAGATGAAATTTAACACGTATAAAATTTATTTCGTTATGTTTTCGAACTTCCGCTGCAATGAGTGTGAATCCTGAATCCTTCCTCGTGATGCTGACAAAGTTTTATGAATTTATTTGTAAAAGTATAGACAGTGGTTGTTAAAATGTCCTGTGATGGCTCTCCTGCTCCAAGTCGGCCCGTTTGACGTCCTACCCCCCTTAACACACTGATAAAGCGAGACAAAGTTCCTTACGTTTTTTAAAGTCATGATTCGCATTAACACAGTGCTGGTGCGTTTTCTGGTAGATTATCATCTTGATTTTTTTTTATTTCACCCATGCACTGTAGTGTCAAAGTGGCAGGACAGGGATGATGTCATTTTTGGATCATATATTGTAGGATTTAAGATAATTCAGTCAATAAGATGACACCCTGCCACTTATGCGTTACACAGTAGTGGTGCAGGAAGTAGAGGGAATGGGGGGGGGGGGGAACAACCGTTTTTTGGGTCATAAATTGTAACTGTTAAGATTATTGGTTCTAAATCAGACTTACATAAACATGGCATAAGAGCATAAGAGTGGCTTATTTACGTAACGGCCCCAACCAGGTAGCCAGTGTTTACAGAAGGAGAACAATGGGCCCGTTGTCCTCGTTCTCTCTTTACTCAGGTACTATTACCACCACTCAAAATATGCAAAGCAACGAGTTCTCGGTATAAAAGATGTCTCTAAAGGTAGCGGAGAGATGTTTGCTATATATATTTTTTGTTGTTGTTTTGGTTCCTACTACCAGCTTTGAAAGTCGGTGGAGTTCTGGTTCACCCTGTATGTTGCAGCAATCAGCTGCATGAAACTCTCGAATGGAAGGTATTATATCAGAGCTCGTCCATTTTCTACACTACCTAGTGATAGTATCTCTAAAAAGCTTTACAACGTAATAGCAGCCATTACTGGAAGAACATACCCACGTCACTGGATGTAAGCCTCTAAGAATGATCTTTGTTAGCGAATCGAGTGGTAAAATCTTGGACACACCATAAAACGTAAATGAAGAATGATAGTGCACATTGTTTGATCGTTCTCTACGCGCACCTTGAAACTACTGTTAGGAGGGTGACGTTTCTGGACTGCAGTATTACTTTTAAGATTTTCTTCCTCAATGTTGTTGACACGTGTATTGCATTGGAAACAGGGCGACATTTCAGCGCTGTCGTGGAAGCCTGAGACGTGTTAGCTGCGGGTACGAAACAATCCGCCGTTCCTCATCGGCGTGATCTAATGAGAATTTGCTCCTCCTTTCTCACCGCCACCCTCCCTCTAAATCCTCAACTTATTTGGGAAATAAAACACTAGCTAACATCGTACAGCCTAGTAGGAACGTGTGTGGCGAAATGACACGTGTGTTCGGTGCCCACCTCATACTAATAGCGGTTTGCGTTCTCCAAGGAGTTTCGTTCGCACGTGATCAGACGTCAGAAACGGTGTTGTTCACGCTTAGGCGACAGAATGGTTCAAATGGCTCTAAGCACTATGGGACTTAACATCTGAGGTCATCAGTCCCCTAGACTTAGAACTACTTAAACCTAACTAACCTAAGGACATCACACAAATCCATGCCCATGGGAGGATTCGAAATGGTTCAAATGGCTCTGAGCACTATGGGACTCAACTGCTGTGGTCATTAGTCCCCTAGAACTTAGAACTACTTAAACCTAACTAACCTAAGGACATCACACACATCCATGCCCGAGGCAGGATTCGAACCTGCGACCGTAGCAGTCGCACGGTTCCTGACTGCGCGCCTAGAACCGCGAGACCACCGCGGCCGGCGGAGGATTCGAACCTGCGACCGTAGCGGTCGCGCGGCTCCAGACTATAGCGCCTAGAACCGCTCGGCGACTGCGGCCGGCAGGCGACAGAATACTTCGCAGCACGGTTTAGGAACGGCACGCTGAGAGAATGTTTTGGTGGATATCGGCATTATGTTCGTCTAGTTGTACAGTGTTTCTGTACAGTCCGTGGAACAGGAATGCGATCTTTGTTTCTTGTTGTGTCAGTATTGATTATTGTGCATTATCTTGAAATTTCAGGTTCGTTCAACACCAACGAACGCGGAGACTTCTATACACTCTAGCTGATACACAGTAATAACACGTTCTCTTACTGCGTTTGCAAATATCGTCTTTCTTCCTGCCCACTCCTTTGCATGCGAGAAAGCACATTTGCATCAGACAAGCGTCTAGATTAGTGCTATCGCATCTGAGGCACAGTTGCTTTACAGCCGTAGCTCGCGACTGACTTGATTTAATGTCAAGTGGTCGCTGCATGTTCTTGCCCTGGCGCGTTCGTTTCTCTTTATGCGCAGAGATATCTACTCTCGATACAATCGCGCCTGGGTTACGCACTATAACTGAGGAACACATAAATCACCTGAAACAGTACAAGCAATGTTTTCTGTTCTTTATATTTCACTAATACTTAACATTTTAATTAACGGGAAAGTTGAATGTTGCTGTGTTGAGAACAATAGTCCTCATTATGACGTATATTCTGAGGGCAACAATCACACGAAAACCAGCTCACATTCGTCGTACCGGTATTACGTAAAGGAAATGCCGTGGTTCATATAAGCTAGTGCATTCAGTATTTCTTGACTTACTAAAGGGTTTTTATACAGTCTTACCGAAATAAAGTTTAACGAAGTACTTTGGAGATACGTTATTGTTTTACAGACGAATAGGTAACTGGATCAAGAGCTTCTTTCTCTACAGTTACAGAGCTCAGTCTTCAGTGATGCTTTCTGCTAAGTTTCCATATAGTATAAAACGAAACTGCTAGCATTCCTTCTGCATTGCATCTCGAATATATTCCATGGATTTGAGGTCATGGCTTTGAGCATGCCACTTCAGAACATCTACCCGACGTTCTTGCTGTGTTGGCAACAGTACTGCCTTGTGAGCGGTATCTGATGAAAATAATCTATTGGAGCGAAATTTATATTTGCGTTATGGAATTTACTCAGTTGATAACGATATATTCAGTACAGATTTAGCGTACTTATTAAGTAAGGTAATAGATGCTATCGAATATTTTATTTAAAATTAATAGATTAAATGGTCGAATGATGCAGTTGCTGGATAAATCTTAGGGTTAACTCAAAGTAATTCCAGGACCACGTAATTGCATCACTCAATAGTAAATAATTTGAATTTAAGAAACAGAAGATGAGGCTCTCGTTATTAAATAGTGTGCATTTAATACATTGGTTCTTTGGCTGTCGAGCAACCTGAAAATATGAATCACAGCTTAAATCTATTATTAATCAAACGGCCAATATGGTCCCAGTTTCATTACTTCACCAAATAAATCTTTACTTAATAAGCAAATAAATGAATGGAACTGTTTATACCTGCTTAAGGGAAAACACTGTGGGATGTATCCTACGGAAAAAAGATTGGGATGTGTGGGTTGAAATACCAGCAGTACAAATGAGTTTCAGTTTAGCTCGTACTGAGAATTTATTTTACCATAAACGATTCATGAAGCGCTATACATTTATACGAAAACATAATGGCTGCTGGTGCCTGTCTTGAATAATACGCGAGTGCAACAAATAATACGATACCTTGCCTGATACGCTTGTAAATCATTAAGGCTACGTAAATCAGAAATAACTTAAAGGCAAGGAATCACGCACGCATTTCGCATTCACACTAACAGCATGCAGAAGGTAGGAAAGGAACTAGAAGAACTACAGCACACAACACTAACACATATAGTCGCAAAATGTTTGCCCCTCCGGCCTAACGCATTACAAGGAAAACTCAAACCGTCGAAATGAGAGAGGATTACTATCCGAAATTCAAATCAGACCGTAAATGCATGTAAGACACAACACACGGATGAAGGTAATGTAATTTAAGCACTACTAGTATATAACAAGGGCTAAAAACGGACGAGCTGCAGGCTCGTTCGCTTTTCCATCAGGTGGCCCAAACCAAGCAAAGTCAGGCCAAGAATAAATATAAAAATCCCAAAAAGTCGGATACTCCGTGGAAGAAATAACCCACATAAGTAAATTACCCAGAAATAATTGCAGCATGAAACAGTTTCCGAGAACTGAGGACTCTCCAAATCAACGATAAACGCGTGGGGTTGAACGAAGACACACCCCCTAGCAGACAGAAATTACTAAACACAGGTTAAAGTAATGAAACAGAGGAACAAATAATATAAGAAACGTAAGCACACGCGTATTCTCACTGGGAAACACGAATTCTAACTGAAATCAAGCAAAGCTAACACACCACGCTCCCAGTCCCTAAGTTCATATTGAACAAAGGAGCTACCAGTAAAACTGAACAGCTATGGAAACTCCATCACTTCCTATTCTGAGTAATATATTCTGCATGATTGTCACAGTCTGAAACTGCGACAGAAATGGATTAAGACTTAAACTAGGCTGAAACTTACACAGAGTCATTTACCACACTCAATGCTTCACAAGAGCTTCCATGAGCAAACTCTCTTTCCAAAATCCCAGGAACCACTGAACAGCGCCCTAGCCAGTTCGAGACCCCACAGGTAGCAGAAGTCGTTAAAGAAAGTACCCTTTCCGCACCCTGCAAACTTGATCGCAGTAGCACTTCGACCAGAAGGAACGAGATCTCTTTGCCTTTCTCTAATCCTACACAAAAGGTGGCTAAACATCCACAGTAGCAGACAAGAAGTTTACACACCATCAGACACTATGAAAAGCCAGTCTTCTGACGCATCCATTCACCCTGTCATTCTAAGAGTGTAGGAACGGGAAAGAAGGAGAGAAGCACAGCTGTAAATATTGTAATCAAGAATGGGGAAGATGAAGGAAACATAGATACTTAGTAAATCGACATATATGCGTGTAAAACAAATACAGAACCAGAGAACGTACGAATTTTGGGCTGATAACGGCGTACACAGCTGAGTAATCCGTTTGTTCAGTGTTCCAACCTTCGTTGAACCCTGACATTATCCTAACACTTAGAATTATTTCTTCCATCACTTACAGTACCTTATGTATGAGAAAATTGTAAAGCGCTCTTTTGTTTGAATTATTTGTTTTTCGTAGCCCTGTTCGTAGTTGGCTGAATACCTCTCAGAACCCACAACGCGAGAGCCCCATTTCCAATAGGAACAATCCTGGAAATGAAGTAGGCCTTTAAATTGGTTTTTCGAGATCAATTTTGAGCCCGATATGTTGATCTGTTTATGTAACTAAAATCCGAATTCCACAAAGAGATTTGTAAACAAAAAGTAGGCATCTTTTTTAGGAACTTAAATGTAGTTCAGAAGTTGTACACCTTATATTCTTCTACCAGATGAAGTTTTTCGAATTACTTTTTCTTACTTTTTATATCGTAGATCTCCTTAATATCTGACTGCTCTTGACTTCCAGCATAAGTCTGACTTATATTACCCTGGTGAGTTCGTGATCACTTCTCACCACTGGAGTAACTTAGAAGTAGATGTCCTTGGAGTAGCGAAGCAGCTTAAAACACTTAAGAAAGGCAAGGCTAATTGCTGCAAACTTAGCAGTCATATATAATCGCTCGCTTGTAGAAAGATCCGTACGCAGAGGCTGGAAAGTTCCACAAGTCAAACCAATACCCAAGAAATAAAATAGGAGTAATCCGCTGAATTATAGAGCCATACCACTAAAGTCGATTTGCAGAAGATGTTTGGAACATATATTGTGCTTGAACATCAGGAATCACCTCGACGAAAACAATTTGTTGACAAATAGCCAACACGGATTCAGGAAACATCGTTCTTGGAAAACACAACTAGCTCGGACTCCAAATTGATTCCATATTTTTAGATTTCCAGAAGACTTTTGACACCGTTCCTCACAAGCGATTTCTAATTAAACTGCGTGTCTATGGAGTGTCGTCTCAGTTGTGTGACTGGATTCGTGATTTCCTGCCAGAGAAGTCCAGTTCGTAGTAACTGACCTAAAGTCATGCGTAAAACAGAAGTAATGTCTGACCTTCCGCTAGGAAGACGCTCTTTTGTTGCTGATCTACATAAACGATTTACGAGAAAATCTGAGTATTCCTCTTAAATTGTTTTCAGATGCTACTGTCATTTACCGTAATGTAATGTTATCAGATGATTAAAACGAATTGCAAAATTATTTATACAAGATATCTCTATGGTACAAAAAGTGAAATAGACTTAAAATCATGAAAAGTGTGAAGTCATCCACATGAGCACTAAAAATAATCCGCTAAATTTCAGTTAAACGATAAGTCGTACAAATCTGAAGGCCGTGCACTCAGCTAAATGCTTAGGGATTACAAATACGATAACTTAAATTCGAACCATCACGTAGATAATGTTGTGGGGAAAGCAAACCAGAGACTGCGATTTAGTGGCAGAACGCTTAAAAAACGAAACAGGTCTACTAAAGACACTGCTTACACTATGGTTATCGCTCTTTGCTGGAGTATTGCTGTGCGATATGAAATCTGCGTCAGATAGGTATGACGGAGGGCATCACAAAACTTCAAAGAAGGGCAGCTCGTTTTGTATTATTGCGAAATAGGGGAGTGTCACGGAAACGATACACGAATTGGGGTGGCAGTTATTAAAAGGTATTTTTCGATGCGGCAGGACCTTCTCATGAACTTTCAATACCAACTTTCTCCCCAGAGTGTGAAAATATTTTGAAATAAATTGTTGTAGCTCAGGCATAAATTGCATTGGGAAGTAATAACCTATGTATAAAAACTGCCCCTGCAGCGATCAAAGTGGCACTATCTCCAAAGCGCCACTATGGCGGACTCAACGACAGTACAATACATCACATAGGAAGGACATTAGAGTCCTTTGTCACACTTTCCGTACGGATGGACACAGGTGCCCGAAACTAGTCACCATCAAGAAATAAATAATAATAATAATAAAATAAAGATACTCTCAACGCAACTCATGACGGAGCTAACACCATTGATTTCAATTATAAGACAAGTTGCGGGCCGGCCGAAGTGGCCGTGCGGTTAAAGGCGCTGCAGTCTGGAACCGCAAGAACGCTACGGTCGCAGGTTCGAATGCTGCCTCGGGCATGGCTGTTTGTGATGTCCTTAGGTTAGTTAGGTTTAACTAGTTCTAAGTCCTATGGGACTGATGACCTCAGAAGTTGAGTCCCATAGTGCTCAGAGCCATTTGAACCATTTGAACAAGTTGCGGACCTGTTTTTCTCGTGCAGCATGCTGCAAGTTCGTTAAAATATTTTGTTGGCTCCCACCTACATAGGGAGAAATTATCATCATAATAAAATAGGAGAAATCAGAACGCTCACGGAGAGATTTAAGTGTTGGTTTTTCCCGCCTGCTGTTCGAGAGTAGAACAGCAGAAAAGTATCTTAAAAGTGTTTCAATGAATCTCTGCCAGGCACTTAATCGTGAAATGCAGAGTGGGCACGTAGATGTAGATAAAATTCCGTTGCGTGATGAATTTCTCACACTTTCTTTTCCAGTAAGAAAAAAGGGGTGATACTGGATGCATTTCTGCAGCTTCTGGTACGACATCAGATCAAAGTTTATTTGCCACACGTACATGACATATTTTAATTGGGTACGTCATTGTCAGTATATGCAAGTCTGCCTAGTTTTTGTACATCGTACTAGAGAGATACGTTAATTTTTTTGTCAGAATGATACTGGAAAATAACAGTCTTTTACGTATCTCTGGACTATAATTTGATACGTGACGAATCAACTCAATGGCGAAACTCGGGCATCTTATGTGCGTGCCTGAAGGAATTGGCTACACATGCCAACCTCGTTACTCTTATTTATGTGCTCTCTGCTTGTCTGTAATTATTTAGGGGAAAATACCGGACCGTTTCTGTCTATGTTTCTATGAAACGTGCGTCCTTATACGTAAATTAAATTAGGGTACTGGTTCTGCTCTTTGGATTGCCTCATAAAAAGGAGGTTTCATATTTAATTCTGATTTTCCGTTCTCATTGTAAGTGAAAAAAAATCTATGGCTTTGCGTGACAGAAAAATATTGTTTCTATACTTGGAGTCCTTTCACGTTGTTCCAAATTAATATTCTTTTATTGTTGTACATACTGCACTAAGTTTGTGGTGTGAGACCACTGCTGCATGGACGTAACTTTTAATCACTGAACGCATTTGGTGGCTAGTGCGAGAGAGCTGCGTTCATTCCGCTTGTAGCCAAGGGAAATCGCCTTTGTCTGCTACCATTAGCAGAGGCTGGATTTCCCTAAGCTGAGTGTAATTTGCTTTTGGGAGGATGCCAGCACTCATACTGAAGGTTCTGGCTTGGCCTAAGCAGGACATGGTATTCCCTTATGCTACTGGAAACTTTCTCAAATGTTAGCATGTAAATAATAATAGCGATAGACTTGCAGTAAATAAGGAACTATAATCTGTGCAGCTGGAGGCTAATATTCAGCTTTTCTGTAACAGGAATCCTGATTATCTTAGACACTGGATATTAAACTATGTAGGGATCTGTGCCTCATTCGGAAAATTGTAGAGTATGCCGCGAACATCCATTAACTGGAGAGGGTTAGCGGCAAGTGAGGTGAGCAACAGAAACGGTTTAGAAGTAGATCTTACATTAGAATACAGGGGTTGCTCTTAAGCTCTTATCTGCGTCAATTTTCCGCGTCAATCTATGTCACACTGTAATAGGGAAACAGTAAACCATCGGGGTTTTTTTATGGAAGGATCGGACTTAGCTACGTCTGTTAAAGTCTAAATATAGTCTGTTGTTTCTGTCGCGATTAATACATTTTGTTATAAGTGACTGTTTGCTACCAGCATTTTTAACTATTCTACTGAAACTTTTTCTCTCTGTAAACTCAAGTACGTACAAAGGAGTAGTTGTATCCAAAGTGGAAACTACAAGTGGTGTATAACTTCCAATACAGTTATTGAATAATCTGTTTTCTCAGAACAATCCTGCCTCGAGCATGAACGTGTGTGATGTCCTTAGGTTAGTTAGGTTTAAGTAGTTCCTACTTCTAGGTGACTGCTGACCTCAGATGTTAAGTCCCATAATGCTCAGAGCCATTTGAACCGTTTTGAATCCGCTCATAAAGTATTTTCTTTATCAACTGTGTAGTCCTTACAAGTCGCGTTCCAAAACACATACGTTGTACATCTTCATCTACATCTACATCTGTACTCCACAGATCACGTTATGGTGTGTCGCGGAGGGAACTTCTCGTACCCTTTCCTGTTCAACTCACGCATAGTGTACGTGAGCAACGGCTCTCGGTAAATTTCGGTATGAGTTCTACTTTATTTGATTTTCACATGGTAGTCATTTCGTACGACTCTTCTTGGAATTTACCCTTGCGGAATTTGAAAATAAATCTCTACGTATCACGTGCATCATGTGGTTCTTGCCAGTGGACGTCTTTTCGACGTTGTGGAAGACAGAGAGTATATTTACGAAAGTTGGTTTCACTACTTTTATAATGAATCCATCGCATATGTTAATTAGATTTATTGGTTCTTAGAGACAGTCTGCCATGGTGGTCTGGGAAATTGACTTCGTTTATTAAGTTTCTTCTATAAATGTGTATTCGTTATTTATTATTAGAGCATAGTATTAATATTTAGTGGTATTGAAACGTCCCCTTTTGAACAATTTTACACGACTGTGCTTAAACTGACGCACAATATTTTTAGCGCAACGCAATCTGACTTTCAATAATCTCTACAAGAGAATGGCCCTGACTAACATTAACCTGTACTTTTCACAAATCACTTACCTCACAAAAATCTTGGTTACTCCCACTACTGCAATACAGCTAGCGCCACTACTGCCAGCTAAATAAAAGATTCAAAGTACTGAAGGCACTAACTACTGATAGACATAGTTAGCAAATGAAAGATTTTGATAGAGAACAAACAATGTATTTACATCAATAGTCATAATATATATAGCAGTTCATGACAAATTTCAAAACTCCGCCATCTCTCTCCCCACATCCACCACTGCTGGCGGCTCACCTCCAACTGCGCAACGCTACGCGCTGTTCACAGCCAGCTGCCTAACACTACAATGGCGAGTATTACAACAATGCAAAGCAGCCACAGACTGCACACAGCACAGCCAGTGATTTTCATACAGAGGTGGCGTTACCAAAAAAACCTAAACAGCCTACTTACATAGCCCCCATGCTCCCCACAAAAAATTTTACAAATTGGTTTGGGCACTGGGCAATACATATTTGTTAAAATTTTTCATAATCGTAATTACAATAACAAAGAAATCAAATGCACACACTTATTGATACAATGTTGGTCAAAAGCTAAAATTTTCTCGCAGTCCATAAAGACAGTCCTGATCATTCATCACATTGCAGTGTTTTTCTCAAAGTCTGAGCAGTAAAAGAAAATGCACACGGAAGTAGTGGATTTCCATGCAGTCTTGAAGAAGTAGCGTTGTCCTTCCAATGGAAAGACAGTGCTGACTCTTGACATGCTGACAGGTAATGGGCCACAACAGAGCAAACCCACAGCGGAGTCAGTCGAAGTTTTGAAGAGTATTGGTGGGTAGGTCATCACAGAGCAGACCCACTGTAGTCCTGGTAGAGATTACGGTATTGGTGGGCCACCAGAGGTGCAGACCCACTGTAGTCCTTGTAGAGATAATGGTACTGGTGGGTCATCAAAGATGCAGACCCACTGTAGTCCTTGTAGAGATGGCCAGCAGCCATCTGTTGTGACTATGCAGGTGCACAATCACCATTGAAGAGTCTTGCGGATAATAGAGCAAGTCCATAACCACCACTTGTGCACTCACAAAGTTTTTGAATTGTCCTGAGAACCAGCAATGCTGTTAACCAGTCCCTTGCTGAATTATTAAGACACGTGCAAACACTAACAGTCCCTACTTCTCACATATTGTCCATATACTATGACCAACAGAAATGTGTGCAGTGAAATGAATGCTTACAAGTTACTTAGTTTGATAAACTGGTGTCAATTACAATTTTATAACATGAGAACACAATTACAAAGGTACAAAATACATCATTAAAAACATAATAATACAGATAACATTTGTAGTAATATGGGCTTTACAAAAGAATAGAAATAACATATACATCAGTGTCACAGGAATTATGACATAAGTACATACATGAAAGATCAGAATAACTTTTGGAATATCAACTTCACACATGAGCATTAAAACAAAACAGAATAAATAATGTCTAAACATCTTTACAAAGTAAATAACATAGTATTAGAAAAATTCTACAACATAACAACATCAGCTAAACACATAAAGACAGGAAAATCACAAATACACAAGAGTACACAAACACATAGTGGGATAACACAAGGAAAGGACAGGGTTTCTTTTACTGCAGTATCTTGCAAACAAAACTTTCTTTACTTCTCGGAGATCTCCCTTCGTTCCTCATTATTTCCAAAAAGTCCTATCAATACTTGCTTTCTCTACTCTGTTCATATTTCTTTCAAAATAATTATGGATCATTGTACAATACTCATTTTGGCCCAAACCGTTTTCATATACCTTCAATGCATTTCTTTCCATTCATCACAACTAGTTTCTTATATAGTCTACCCCCTCTTAAGCTAACTTAAATCTACTGAGCTCAGATGCTAAACTAAGGGACGAGGCAATGCAGCAGTACAAAACAACTAACACAAACAGCAATGACAAAAAAGTGCAGATTTGCAAAGGAAGCAGCATTTTAGAAATTAGCAAAGCAATTGCAATATTACGACTAATATAAGGCAATGTGCAGCAAACAAGAAAAATAAATCTGGCTTAACAGAGTAACACAAATTAAAATTCAGTAGCACTATGCCTGGCAAACAGCATAACTTATACCTAAACATGACAAAGTTCAAGTAGAAAAAGTATTATACTAAAAATGGCCATGTCTAATACCTATGTCACATCTTAACACTAGAGTGATGCATCACAATTTATTCTACAAAAGAAATTAACAAGTACTTGAAAAGAAAACTATGATTGCAGTTCCTGTGAAGGTAAATGTCTTTTTGTGCTCCCTCATTTTTTTTGAAAAAATTAATATTTACTCGATCTGTAGACAGAAAATATTTATATCAGTACATCTATAAAATTTTATTTTAACCAATGCTGCAGTGCAGCTAGAAACTAGATAGCAAATGAAATAAGCAATTACGCAAACCAAAGCATAAAAATATCATTCAATAGTCATGTAACATTTCATAAGTTAGTAGACATTCTCTCAACTCTCGTAGAAAGACACTTGTCATAATCAGGTGTGCAGATGTAAAAATATTTCTTGTCATTTCATTAGGCATTTCTGCAAATATCATAAATTAAGAGCTCCACAGTGTCAACATATGTTTTCAAGTTCGACCGTGTCGTTTTTGCGATGCTCTCTACAAAGGAACGTCAATAGCGAGGATAATGGCCTCCCTTTTTTTTTTCTACCTGTGCCGCTGAAAAGGGCTCGCAATAATGGCTTTTTGTCCAGGCGTCTGACACACCTGGCCGCTCACAACGAATTACTTCACGGTCACTTACCTTTCTTAACGAAATATTTACGACAGCAGTTTTCGCTACAGCGACAGTCTCATATAAAAATTTCAAAGGTCGAGAATTTGCGTTACAAATGTGTAGAACCAAAATCCTATAAATATAACAGTGTCCAAAAAATTTTCGTCAGCATTGTAATACATTCGCACATTTACATACATTTCATAACTCTTAAAGTACGATTCTTGGTTTCCAACATACTCATATACGGTAGCATCATCTTATTGATCATAAACATATCTCAACAGCATAGTACACATCGTCGTCGTAATACTATCATAACATCTCAGTCAATTCTCAAAATCGTCGTAGCTTCCTCCAATAATTTCAAAACCTAAAAAAAATTCTCTGCTCATTTCAATAGTGTCATCTACCTCAAACTTACTTTAAAAATCATGATCTCATACCAAATATATCATTCAAAGCTCTCATAATATCACAATGGTTCAGAAAAAATATGAACAGTTCACAAAGTACAGACAAAATACAATTTCATAAGTGTGAAGGTATCCAACTGTGTAACTGCGTAAACATCTGTCACTGATGTAGTAAAGAAATGTTTGTTTCTCTGTTAAATAATCAGATAGCTGTGTAATTCTGTGTTAGAGACATATGGTACCGATGTGTAAAGTTGTATAAGCAAATACCATATTAGCTAGGGCTCCTTGTGCTTGCCAAACACATGGTACACAAAGTAAGTGTGTACCCCCCTGAGGATTAATGTAATTATACCCTCAGGTGTTACAGATTACAGCAATGGAATGAAATATATAACGGAAAACCCTTGTATAATTGTACTTCAAATATATTTAAAAAAATAAATGTTTTAAGTGCGAAATTAATCACTCAAATACGTGTACTGTAGCGCTAAACTGTGCGTCATGTTGTAAGATAACCTCTGTGAAAGTCTCGTAGTTATCGTCCTCCGAAAGCTAAGTTCTGCAGAAGTCAATGTACTTACCTCATGATAAACAAAAGTGAAATGCTTTGTGTATAGATGTCTTAGTTATTACGCTTATTACCGTGATGAAGAAAGTACTGTGCTGTAACGTATTGTTGTGCTACAGAAAAGGCTGTCTCCTTGTAGCTATACCACAAAAGTTACTACTAAAACATGTTTTACTTTCCAGAAGAATTCAGAAAAATTGTGCAGATATAAAACAGATACACCGCAAAAGCAACATTGTAAATTGTCACTCATTAGTAGCGTCGTGATAAAATCGTGTAGCTGTCACATAAACTAACCTCTGTGTCATCTGGTATCTCACAGAAAGTACTTTAAACCCAGAATGTATTTTCAAATAAACCAAAATGTAGCATTAAAATCTCATTAACAGTACTGGTAAATGTTCTAAGTATGTGATCCTTATAGTCGTTACGTAATCGTGCAACTAACAAGCAAGAATGTACACACACAACAACACTGTGTCGTCTGTTCGCAATAACAATGCAGTCGTAATTTCTGTTTAAAAATGTTCCCTAGGTTCTAGACTGGATATTTAACTTCAAACATTGTTGCATGTTAACAGTTTCTTAAGTCTGACAAAGCATACTAGTAATGTAAAGTGAAAAATTTTATAGCAAAGACTAAGTTAAAAAGCAGATTATCTCTCAATAAGCGGTTTTATATGTGAAGTGTGGTGAAAACCTTTGCTCTTCCTAGTATGCAGGGTTTCAACTTTAACGCAATTATCGTGTGGTATACGTCGGTAAAGAATACTGGAATTTTTCTCAAGGTTAGCGTCTATGTTATTTTTCTTGGAGCCAGCCGGCGCACGCAGCTGCCTGCTGTGCGAGTCATTGTCTGCCTCTTTGTTGGCGCGCATCGTTATTGGGATTTGGAGACCTAACTTCTACAAATTCGCCTTGCCGAGAGGGCCCAGCTCTGTTTGAAGCTCGCCAGTTCTGATGGAATTCAGGTCTGCCGTTTTGTTGGTAGTTTACATAGTTTCTTGTTTGTCGGTCATGTGGTGGTGAATTTCTCCCGGAATCGTAACTGCGCGCTGAACTGTTGCGTCTGAAGTTATTTTGTCTCCCTTGATAATAACTGTTTTGGTTTCCATATTGTCTGTTTCTCTGATTGTCTCAGTAATAGTCATTACCGCGGAGAGGTGATCTTTCCCTGTAATTATTACTACTCTGCCAACGGTTGTCATACGGGTGGTGTCTGTTTTGGTCACGATTTACGTTATAAGAATAGCCTTGTCGTGTATTATTTCTGTCATCGCGGAATTGCGACGGATGTGATCTGTAATTGTTGTGCTCCTGCGTTCCTCGATTGTCAGTGTCAATTTCCAGTTCTTGTAACAGTCCCTGAAAAGCTTCAATGTCGTCTTTGCAACGTCCTGCCAAAATAATATGTCGTAAATGTTCAGGTAATTTGATTAAGCAAATTCGGATGAGTTCTGAGGGGCTGTATGGGTTTGAAAGATATTGATTCTTATGCAACATGTCTTCAAAATATTTGACGAGACTGGAAAATTCTGATTGTTCAAAACGTTTCATCATTATGATGCTATGTTTTACTCGGTCTTGTGTAGCTTGAGACCAATACGCTGAGAGGAAGGCATGATAAAATTCTCCTTCACTGTGACAATCGTGAATGACCGATCGCATTCTTACAGCTGGTTCATTCTCCAAGTAGCCACACATAAATTCTAGCCTGTGCTCAAATGACCAGTTGGGGGGAAAACAATGAGAGAATTAAAAAACTTCCTGGCAGATTAAAACTGTGTGCCCGACCGAGACTCGAACTCGGGACCTTTGCCTTTCGCGGGCAAGTGCTCTACCAACTGAGCTACCGAAGCACGACTCACGACCGGTACTCACAGCTTTACTTCTGCCAGTACCTCGTCTCCTACCTTCCAAACTTTACAGAAGCTCTCCTGCGAAACTTGCAGAACTAGCACTCCTGAAAGAAAGGATATTGCGGAGACATGGCTTAGCCACAGCCTGGGGGATGTTTCCAGAATGAGATTTTCACTCTGCAGCGGAGTGTGCGCTGATATGTTCGAGTCTCGGTCGGGCACACAGTTTTAATCTGCCAGGAAGTTTCATATCAGCGCACACTCCGCTGCAGAGTGAAAATCTCATTCTGGAAACATCCCCCAGGCTGTGGCTAAGCCATGTCTCCGCAATATCCTTTCTTTCAGGAGTGCTAGTTCTGCAAGTTTCGCAGGAGAGCTTCTGTAAAGTTTGGAAGGTAGGAGACGAGGTACTGGCAGAAGTAAAGCTGTGAGTACCGGTCGTGAGTCGTGCTTCGGTAGCTCAGTTGGTAGAGCACTTGCCCGCGAAAGGCAAAGGTCCCGAGTTCGAGTCTCGGTCGGGCACACAGTTTTAATCTGCCAGGAAGTTTCATATCAGCGCACACTCCGCTGCAGAGTGAAAATCTCATTCTGGAATGAGAGAATTGATGGAGCCACGCTTGTGGATAAATGTCGTTGGCAGAATTCTTAAATGTTTTGAATTTACGTGTAGTAATGAACAGCTTATAGTCAAAGTCATCATGTCGGCGAGTCGCATATCGGTCATTGTTACGTCGTTTCGGCGGTTCCACTTCAAAATTCGGTGCACCTTGCCAATTTCTTTCATAATTTCCGAAATGCGCTGTGTTATTATTTTGTGGCTGTTCCGTATTTCTATGTCCCTCTTCCTGTACTGGAGCGCGAGTGTCCTCTGAAATATGTAATTCTTGTATTACCTGCGTCAACTGATCTTGTACTTCCCGGATTTCTCTTTTGTACAGTGTATTGATTTGATTTTGATTTTGTTTGAATTTTCTAATTTGTTCATGCTCTTCTGTGTCAGTGAAGGCTTCAGGTCTTGTGTCATTCAGATCATCATCTACCTTTGTAGATAAGTTAGTGACCTGATCCGAAAGTTCGGCTACTTTCTCCGATAGTGAACACATTTCCTCGGTGTGTTTTTCTGAACCAAGTTTCAGAGTGTCCGTTTGTGTTGAAATCGAATCTACTGTGTCCTTCAAGTTTTCCTGAGTTTTTGCAAGTTGCGTAACCGAATCGGTAGATGCAACTGAGTCAAATTTAGCTTGCAAGGTCTCATGATTTTCATGAACAGTAGTTTGCAGTTCTTTTATGGCTGCTTCGTGATTCTGTAGTGCATTTTCATGACGCGAAAAAATAGGTTGGAAATGCTCACAAATTTGTGTTTTTACGTCACACAGACTTTTTGACATTTCGATTCAATGTGACGTAACTCAGTAGTTAAATCCTCACGTGTTTGTTCAAGAGTTTGCTCCAATGAGTCTAACTTTTGAAGATTTTGTTCCATTGCGTCTAACTGTTGCTGTGTTTGTCTCTGGTTTTGTTCCACTGTGTCTAACTTTTGAAGCTTTTGTTGTGTTTGTCCCATTTGTTGTATTAATTGTAATAACAATGCACTGGTGTCTGGAACATGTTCCTCAGTGCTTTTCGGCAGTGAATTTGCACCGGCAACATTCACATTTTGACAAGCAGAAAATGTGTCTTGACTTATTTGAGAAAACGGTGAGGACGCAAAACCTGAATCTACAGTATTTGCAAAATTGTGTCCTGTCATTTCGGATTCCTGAGCCGAGCTATTGCCGACCGATCGATCGATAATGCTTCCCTGCTCACTAATTGTTTCACTGCCTACGCCATTGTTTGCAGCCCGCTCCATTTCCCTATGCACAGTTACCAAATTACTACTTTGAACGTCTGTTAATTCATTACACAGTGGTGCTGGCAAGCTACGCTTGTCGTCACTATTATTTCTCAGTTTGCTTTGGAGCCTAGTGTTACGTTTTTCTCACGCCATTATTGTCACAGTATTTCACACGACAACACAGAAAAACACAATTTGAAGAGCAAAAATAAGAGAACACATTAACATAACACTGAAAATAATATCTAGTTAATTGCAGCTGCGAAATACTTGGTGCAAATCTACATGCATGCCACAACTGTTTTACTGTACAACAATGAAAGACTGCAACTACAAAGGAGATTTTCTCTACAATTACGCGCTAGCAATAAACAAAAGCTACACGAATTACACAATCTACAAGAAAAAATCAGAAGATTCCAGTGAGGTATCCTAGGCTAAGGGTCGACATATGAAACGTCCCCTTTTGAACAATTTTACACGACTGTGCTTAAACTGACGCACAATATTTTTAGCGCAACGCAATCTGACTTTCGATAATCTCTACAAGAGAATGGCCCTGACTAACATTAACCTGTACTTTTCACAAATCACTTACCTCACAAAAATCTTGGTTACTCCCACTACTGCAATACAGCTAGCGCCACTACTGCCAGCTAAATAAAAGATTCAAAGTACTGAAGGCACTAACTACTGATAGGCATAGTTAGCAAATGAAAGATTTTGATAGAGAACAAACAATGTATTTACCTCAATAGTCATAATATATATAGCAGTTCATGACAAATTTCAAAACTCCGCCATCTCTCTCCCCACATCCACCACTGCTGGCGGCTCACCTCCAACTGCGCAACGCTACGCGCTGTTCACAGCCAGCTGCCTAACACTACAATGGCGAGTATTACAACAATGCAAAGCAGCCACAGACTGCACACAGCACAGCCAGTGATTTTCATACAGAGGTGGCGTTACCAAAAAAACCTAAACAGCCTACTTACAGTATATAGTTATTAATGCCTTACATATGAAGAGCACATAGCCCAAGAATGTAGATGCCCTGTTTTAAGACAATGACTCACCCGGTAATCCACATATATAATACCTGTAACTTATCCCACCCGCGTACTCTTCTACGTACAGTGCATATCTCTCCCACGGAACCTCAAATAACTTTCACCGCCCTCCTCATCGACAAAATACTCCATGCAGTTCGCTCCTTACATTCCTCCTCTATCACTGAAGATATAATATTTTGTTCCAAATATCTTCTAAAATATTTACTACATTGTGCAACACCACATGCCTCAAAAAATTACACTTTCGCGTTTCACGTGAATGCCACAGTCACTTACTGTCAGAATTACTTCTATTTTCACTCTCTCAGCCACATTTCTTTCTGTTATCACTCTTCTGACTGGTTTGATGCAGCCCTGTACGACTAACTTTTCAACACCAACCTCATCATATCAGAGTAGCACTTAAACCCAACACTCAAATATTTCATGAATACGTTCCTATCTCTGATGTCCCCTATAGTTCTAACCCTCTACAGTACCATGGTAGCTATCCTCTGATATATTAACATATACCCTATCATTTCTGTCCTTTCTTATATTGGATGGCCGGCCGCGATGGCCGTGCGGTTCTAGGCGCTCCAGTCCGGAACCGCGGGACTGCTACAGTCGCAGGTTCGAATCCTGCCTCGGGCATGGATGTGTGTGATGTCCTTAGGTTAGTTAGGTTTAAGTAGTTCCAAGTTCTAGGGGACTGATGACCTAAGATGTTAAGTCCCATAGTGCTCAGAGCCATTTGAACCATTTCATATTGGATGTTTTTCGCAAATACCTTTCCACGTCAATTCTACTGATGATATCCTCATTTTTTTTTTTAAATTTATCAGTCCACTTAATTTTAAAATCCATCTGTAACATCAAATCTCAAACGATTCGATTCCTATAGGCCATAATCCAAAGAGCCTATAAATTAGTCAGTCAATGATGCAAATAAAAAAACTTTCAAGAAAATATGCAATACAGAAATGGAAGTCACTTAGGAAAGAAACCGGTAGTGAGTGCAGCGAAGCTAAATCGAAATGGCTGTAGGACTGTGTTTCATACCACCAGACTTACATTGACGATTAGTGTCCTCCTTGCCTGTGATAGTCCAGTTCTTATATCCTCATTACTTCGTTCGTAATGTGTTGTTTTGCTTCCAAGGTAGCAGAATGCCTTCGTGTTCCACGTGGTCCCTACTTTCGATGTTAAGTCTATCGCTTATCTAACTTCTGTTACTCTTCATTGTTTTACTCTTTACTGAGCCCATCACAGCTACTGTAATACTTAATCATTGTCACTAAGAACAACTATGTCATCAGCCAACCTTATCATTGATATCCTTTTACCCTGAATTGTAGTCCCAGTCCTGAATTTTCCATTTATTTCTGTCGTTACTTCTTCTCTGTATGGGCTGAACATAAGTGGTCTTCTCTTTTGGTGTTCTATTGTTATCGTTCCCTCTTGGTTATTGTACATTATATATATTACTTGTCTTTTCATACAGCTTAGACCGCTTTTTCTAACATCTTCAACCATTTTACGTCATGAAAATCCTTGCCTAAGCACACAAATCCTGTGAAAGTATTTTGATTTTTCTTAATTCTTGTCTTCATTATAAAGCACATCGTCATAACTGCACCTCTGGAGCCTTTACCATTTCCAAGCCCAAAGTAATAGTCATCTAAGAAATCCTTAATCTATTTATTTATTCTGCGTATTATTCTTGGCTGTCTGGAGCGTTAAGCTGTTTGTGCAGTGGTGTACGATTAGTGTGCCTTTCCCATCTTCGAGGATGTCTAGACGATGATCTTACAAAGGTGCGATGACGTACTTTCAGTTCATAGATTCGACACACCAACTTCAATAGTCGCTTCGTTACCACCCTTGCCCCAATGATTTTAGAAATTCTGAAGTAATGTTATCTATCTCTTCTGTCTTATTTTATCATAAATCTTCCAAAGCTATATCAAGCTCTAACTCTGATACCGGTTCTCATATCTCCCAAATCGACACAATTTTCTATTTCTGTTTCGTCAGCTGATAGTTCCTCTCCACCGTAGAGACCTTCAACGTACTCTCACAATTTATGCGGTGTCACACCTGCATTTAGCGGTGGAATTCAGTTCCTTTTATAGTCTTAATGTTAACCCATTTGCATTAATTTTACTAAAAGTTATTTTGAGTGCTTTCTACCCTTCAGGCGAGCGTTGTTTTCGATTTTTTCACCCTTCTTGCTGCCACTGTTTCTAGTTAGTTTCCCTGCACTTCCTGCTGGTTTCATTCCTAAATGACTTGTTAATGTATTCCTTTCTTTTCCTGGTTCAAAAATGGTTCAAATGGCTCTGAGCACTATGGGACTCAACATCTGAGGTCATCAGTCCCCTAGAACTAAGAACTACTTAACTACTTAAACCCAACTAGCCTAAGGACATCAAGCACATCCATACCCGAGGCAGGATTCGAACCTGCGACCATAGCGGTCGCGCGGTTCCAGACTGAAGGGCCTAGAGCCGCTCTGCCACACCGGCCGGCCCTCTTTTCCTGGTATTGTTGGTATTTGCTTATTTCAGTGATGAAAACACACCTTCTTCATACTATCCTCGAACTCTCACTTAATCCCACTCCCATCCTACCGCTTGCAGCATCTTCCAAGACGACACAACCGGATGCTCTCCTTTATTTGAATCCACGCCCTGCTAAACAGACTAATTCCTTTCTCCAACCCCGCCCACCTTCTCCTACTGGCATCTGCATGCCTCTTCCAACCCCTTCCTCTTTATCTTTTTATCCCATTCCATTCGGTTATATGCCCAGCGATGATCGCATGGCCGCTGAAGATTGACCTCCAACTGGCCTACTAAAGCACCGACGTCATTAAACACCATATCATTAACGCCACTACGTCCACTTTGCAAATAATCGCCACCATAATAAAATCGTATGTTTAATAACGTAGTCTGTATGTTTTTGATCTTTTGAAATATGTTTCGAGTATATCGCATTTAAAAAAAATGCTTCGATTGAAGAGCAGTCAGTCTTTCGCCCACCACCACTTTCTCCCAAACGCTCCTTCCCCCCTTTCGCTCCCAGGAATGACAAAACAATAAAGAAACAATGTACCGTCATGCAGCTTAAGTTAAGTAACATTTTGAATACTCGTATATCCGCTAAGCACACAGCCACGAGAAAGCCTTTATGGACGACTCCATCTCGGTGATTTGCATTTTACGTAGTTGTTGTCGGGCCTGGTGGTCTAGGGGTAAAGCGCGAGCCCGGGAACCGGGAAGTCAGGGGATCGAATACCGGTCGGATCATGGTAATTTTCTGACTGCCTCACAAGTCGCCAAATACGGCAGGTGGTTCGGATTCCACGTCAGACTGGAGGTCCCTTTTCTCCACTTGGATTATAGGGACAGATGTAGGACACACCAAGTCGCCGAAGTGCCATCCAACTGAAAGATATCCACTTAGCCGTTGTGCCATAGGAAATTATTATTACCAGTGTTGTTGTTTAGTATAGGTGCTTATGAAAAATGGATGTAGAGTGGCAAGTCGTTTTCGTGATGCTGAAGATGATGGGCGAAGGAAGAGTGAGGGTTAAACCCAACGTTTGCACGTAGCCCCCCTCATCCCGAACGGCAGCATTGAGGTCTCCTAGCTTAACGCCACGTTCCACTGAAGCCTCTCTTCTCGCCCATATTTTTTAGTAATCTTAGAACTGATCTGTAAGTATACGACTGCTGAGAATAAAAATATTACGTAAAATGATCGGAGCTATAAGTCGTCGCATCGAGTAGGTACGCTTCAAAAGCGATAGAACTGAAAATTAATTCAAATACATAAAATTCAATACATGAAATTAGAATACATAAATGACCTTTCAAAAATGTTAAATCGTATTCGAATCATGACAACGTACGAAGTTGGCTCCCATCAAAGAAACAAGCGATGTGTGCTTGAGAAAAGACTAATGATTTAAAAGATGATATAGTTACTTACTTTACTTTACGTGATCAGGCCCAATGGACCGCGCGCTCCTTTGAGGGACTGCCTCCACTTCAGCCTGTCTTCGGCTCCTTTCTGCCATCCTTCCAGCAGTCCCACTCGCTGAAGGTCTTAGGATACGCAGTCACTCCATCGAGTTCTAGGTCTTCGTACGGGCCTTCTGCCGGTTGGCTTGATGTTGAGTACAGTTTTCGGCCACCGGTTGCCCTGCATTCGAGCAACGTGCCCTGTCCACTGGAGTCGTCGTGTCTTCATTATAGCCACGATGTTCGGCTCTTTGTAAATATCATACAACTCTGTATTGTGACGAATACTCCATTTTCACTCTCATCATCGTAAACTGGTCCAAAAAGCTTCCGAAGGACTTTGCTTTCAAATATCATCAGTCTGTTCAGATCTTGCTTAGTTGTACTCCAGGTGGCACATCCATATAGTACTACTGGCTGTAGGAGTGTTTTGTAGATGTTTATTTTGAAATGTCTTGACAAACTTCTGGTTTTGAGGAGAGCATTAAGGCCTTAGTAACAGCGATTACCTGCCTGTAGTCTTGCCTGTATTTCCATTTTACTGGATGGTTCATCTCTGAATACTGCACCCAGATATTGAAACTCCCTGACTTGACGATAAGAACCTTCAGTTGTCTGTAAGGTTGGAAGTGGTTGTTGAGTTTCATTATGTCTGCGGTGTAGAACCATATATTCTGTCTTGTCACCATTGATTTGAAGTCCAATTTTCCTCGCTGTTGTTTCGAGAATGTCAACCATTTCCCCTAATTCTTCTTGGGACCCAGATAGTAGCACTATATCATCGGCATATCCAAGGTACTTGATGTTCACATCCCCGGTTTGGACTCCTGCGAGTTCATTAGATGACATATCTCAGAATATCTTCTCTAATGCGAGATTGGAAAGAACAGGTGATAGTCCATCGCCCTGCCTTAGCCCAGTTTTCATTCTGAATGTTTCAGTCACCTTATTTCCTATTTTTACCTTTGCTGTAGTATCCATCAGGCAGGCCTTCGTGAGGCTTAGTAGTTTCTTTAAAAAACCGAACTTTTCCAGACACCTCAGCATACTTTCCCGACGAATGCAGTCATATACTTTACTGAGGTCGACAAACTGCATGTGCAGTTCTTGGCCAAACTGAAATAAATTGTTTGGATGTGATTTTATAGTAAGATGTCTTTGACAAACAGTGGCTTGTCGATACATATTGTTCTCTTTGTATACAGTGTTATATTTATTACTAGTGTTTGTTGGTGATAAAACGAAAAATGAACCACTATACATCAGCGAATCTCCAACAGTGATGTAACATGCCCCCTCTCCTTTTCTCGATAAGACTCTGTTGAGAGGTTTGGAATTTAATCCAAGACATTCGTACGAAGGCTAGCGCTTATAGACTTTACACCCCCATCTTTCCTCTCTCGTCGGCTAAATACTGGCGACGATAGTTTCTCTCATCTACAGCACTGGGACGGGTTACATCCGAATGGAAGATCACCACGTTTTCTGAGATAGTCATTAATAACGTTGTAGTTGCAATCATAATATGTTGCTAGTGTTGCTACTATGATTCTGTTCCCATCTGAATTTTGTTCCTTGCTTTACTCTGTTTTTGAGTTTTTCTGTTGCTGTCTATCATTCCAATGTAAAAAGAATTGATATAACTCGTTAAAACCACTTAAATTTTATTACAATTGAGATCCGTGATAGCATTCTGCATGCAACATTGTTACTCATAGTTATTCCCAAATGCTCATTGAGATTGGTTGTTTCGTTGTAGAGGGTGCTCAACACCGAGGCTTTCAGCACGCTTACTAATTTGGTAAGAATGTGGCTAAAATGTTTAAAATTATGTTTCAAAATGTAAAATATGAAATGTAAATCTGATACACTCTGCTCTTCTCTCACTCAGGCCCACTCCCACTTCCACACAGAAGCACAGACTACTTAAGACTCGGTAAATACTGCATTTGCAAATTACATTGTTAAAATACATCGGCTATAACTACACAATAACTGAAATAATGTGAGTGGCTGATCACTGAGATAAAAATAAAATGAACCATTCACCCTGGTAACACATTAAAAAACTTCGACATAATGACATATGTAGAAGGCAGACTTTTCACAGGATCTTAAAAAATGAACCAAATTATTTGACCGTCACCTAAAATAAAGAACCGATTAGCTAGGAAGCTAGTTTTCGCCCTCACATCCACAAATATTTGAGAGATGGTGGTATGTGTATATGTTCCACTTCTCCTCCTAAAACACTGGAATGAGTTCAACCAAAAATGGTGTACACATGCTTTCGGTCTGGAAAGAATTGCTGTGGGGGTAAAAGCCACCTACCTGTCAAAGGGCTGGATGTGGAAAAGCAGTATAGCCCACAATGCACGAATACCCAGACTTTATTCATACTGTATCTGAGACTTAAACTTTACACTTAATTTCAAATCTTATAGCGAAATGTTTTGTCGCAGACAGCCCCCGCTAATGTTGGGAAGAATAAAGCTTATCTTTTGCTATATTTTCGCTGTTCATGCAGTAAAAGCGCACTATCAGGCATGACGTTTTAATTTATCACTTCCGTACTACTAACTCTAATGGTAGACAGTATCCACAAATGCCGCCGAATGTACTTACATAATTATGACATTGTACGAAATGGCGTCATAAACATTCGGTTGCGTGAAAACGAAGCTGTAGGGTGAAATTCACTTGAGATAGAGATGAAATATGTATGCTGTGTGAAACAAATTAACTAAATGTGAAATGCATGTGGGATGTTTGCAAGTGAGCAAAGCTCCTCCTAAACCCATGGACATATTTCAAAGAAACTTGGTACACACACAACCTACAATTTGGGAAGCAATACTATAAGGGGAGGAACCAACAACCTTCTATTAGGGTAGGAGTGGAGAGAGAAAGAGGTTGGAAGAGATGGACAGACAGGGAGTGGTAAGGAGGAGATTGGCACAGATAGGGTGAAGATGGCGATGGACAATGAGAGGCGAGGGGGAAATGGACGGAAAGGGAAGAGGAGATGGACAAAGATACAGGTGAGGAGGACATGGTCAGAGAAAGGAAAGAGGGGGATTTGGACAGAGATCCGGCCGTTGTGGCCGAGCGGTTCTAGGCGCTTCAGTATGGAACCGCGAGACCGCTGTGGTACACCTTCATTAGAAGAAGGGATCGGTTGGTAGGTCATCTTCTGAGGCATCAAGGGATCATCAGGTTAGTACTGGAGGGAAGCATGGAGGGTAAAAATCGTAGAGGAGGCCAAGAGATGAATACAGTAAGCAGATTTAGAAGATGTTTGTTGCAGTAGTTATTCGGAGACGAAGAGGATTGCACAGGACAGTGTAGCATGGAGAGCTACATCAAACCAGTCTCTGAACTGAAGATCACAACAACAAGAATATTGTTTGTAGATATTGATTCTACTTGAACTATTTCATAAACTCTCTTCTCGAGGAGAAACCTCTGGTGCAACTCTAAGGTACTTCTTTACTTGGCTCATCGAGATTCAAGCCTGCGTAAATCTGTAATAATGTGCATCAGTTTAAACCCCTAATGTTATTCATACTTATTTCATATTAGATTTATTACTAGAAATATCTCTGTCGGGTGCCTTTGACACATCAAGACCATACGATGGCAGCAGCGACGGATAGGTGGGAAGTGTGAAACATAAGCATCTAAAATGCTCTGAAATGCTTCAGAGTCCAGCGTTGTCTGTTGTCACTAACGACGTAAGAAATGAACTATACGAACGACATCAATTTACAAAGAAATGCATTATAAACACAGTAAACAATTTATAACATCACTCTAGTCTAGCAGAATAGATACAAAGCCATTAACAAGCGTAACGAGCAAAAAAACTGTTCTGTAGGTCTCGTTCTCATCCTCGTAGTCTACATTCCCTGCGGAGAAACGTCTCATAAAATTGCACACTTAAGCAAGCTTAAACAAAATGAAAAGGTTCTGTTCAGTATTAACAAGTAAAAGCACATATTATTTCGCTGGAGAGTGTGTCTCTTTGAAAGAACCTTTCGATACAGTATTGTGTGGAACACTTTTTATCACACTGCTTCAGGAGAGACCGTTAATGACTCGGAAACATTATATTAATAGACGCATTCCTGATAGACACACGAAGAGAACTGTACTCACACACGTAGATAATAGAGAACCCCCATCTGCGATAATAATAGAACAACTTAATTTACTTCCACGTTCAAATGAAACGGTTTATCTTCTGCAGCGAAATGAAAGCAAAATACTGGCCATTAAAATTGCTACACCACGAAGATGACGTGCTACAGACGCCAAATTTTACCGACAGGAAGAAGCTGCTGTGATATGCAAATGATTAGCTTTTTAGAGCATTCACACAAGGTTGGCGCCAGTGGCGACTCCTACAACGTGCTGACATGAGGAAAGTTTCCTAGCGATTTCTCATACACAAACTGCTCATAGCCTACCACTCTCGACTAACACTAGCGTGACCATCGACCTTATCCTCTCCATTCAACAGCCAGATCACCACTAACAGCGTCATTTGTTCTCATTCGATGAGGCTTTAAGGGAAGTCTGTTTTTCAACTTAAGAAAATGGCGCACAGTTCGATTATTACGAACAGTAAACCACAACAGTCATCCGTTTTTCTATCAAATATTGACAAGTAATTTCCTTTCTTTCATATGTTCCCAAAGCTCCTGCTTTGGTGAGCACGCCTTTAAACCACAAGGAAATATAGCATCCCTTGCTTCTTCTACACAATTACTTTTTCAAGGTTCTTCGAATGCTCTTGAAAATGTATGGTCCGTTCTAAAAGCGTGAAACATACTCTCAAGACGTATAAATGCCCTGTTGAACGTCTAATAAAGTTAACTCTGACATAAAATACCAGGTAAACTACGAGGGCTATTCCGAAAGTAAGGTCCGATCGGTCACGAAATGGAAACGACTATGAAAATCCGATAAAGCTTTGCACAGATGTGTTGGGTAGTGTCTCTAGTATAGCCCCAGTTAGCATCACGTCGCTCTTCTCATTTCTGAGCTCGCAGTGAGTGCGTAAAGATGTCTAGAAAATAGTGTCTGCCGCCAAGTACGGGGGCCTGGTGAGACATTTCCCCTGAAGCTATGCAGCTAACATTACATAACTGTCGTGCTGTTTCGTCTTCAAGACAATTCTCAGCCGCATTCTGCAGGGGCAATGAAGATGCTCCTGCATCGTTTTCAAATGGAAATGTGAGATTACCCACAATACAGCCCGTAATTGTCCCCTCTGAGTTTCAGCTCAGGTCACATGAACCGCTGGTTATGAAGACAACATTTCGGCACAAGACAACGAGCCGTAGGCCAGCGTAGAGAATTGGCGGAGAGCACTGGCGGCTGCCTTCTATAGCGAGGGTATGGGAAAGTTGGTACAACGCTACGATACACGTCTAAGTCGGGACGGCGACTATGGAGATAAGTAGCTGCAAGGTGTATCTAACTGTTGCAAATAAAACATTTTTGATTTTTACCGTGGTTTCCATTTCGCGACCTATCGGACCTTACTTTCGGAATAGCCCTCGTAGATATCAGCTCAACCCTGTCTGCTAGTAATATGGAATCTTCTCCTATATTTTATATTTCTTTTCATTCCATGTCATCCATTTATTAATTACAAAGTGGCGTAAATAGAAGGTGTTACAGAAGCACAATCCAATTTTTATTAAAATTTGTGGAAATGCTTATCACGTTTAATGGGCAGTAAATGATTAAACTTTCATTCCACTCAGGATTGACGTCCATCATCAGTATTATTGCAAGGTGCGACTCCTCTGGGCAAGAAAAGAGCTTCCAGATGTCAATGGGAGAAATACGTCAAACACATGCTTTGTCAGTTCATGATCACTGTTAAATGCGAGTTGGTGTGGAAGTATACGTCTTTCCATCGCCTCCGAATCACGCTCTGTGGGTGAAAAATCAGGGATACGTATATTCCTTATGGCGTGAACTATATTGTGGGATCTTGCGTTGTCCTGCTGGAATATACCATTTGGTACGATGGTCATGAAGAATATGAGAATAGGATATATCATATCTAGCACATACAGGATGACAATTATTGAACTATATTTAAAAAAAACTAATTTAGTTACAAACTACAGAGTACACACCATTTATTCAACATGTAAACGTCACTAAAGACATTCGGATTTAGGCTATAACATGTTCTATATGCCTGCCATCATTGGAGATGATGTTGCGCAGATGGACCCGCTGAAGTGTCGGAACAGTGATGCTGTCGATGACCTCCTGAATGGCTATTTTCGGCTTAGCAATGGATTTGGAGTTATTGCTGTACACCTTGTCTTTATAGCCCCACAAGAACGAGTCGAACGTTTTAAGATCCGGAGAATATGGCAGAGAATCGAGGACCATGTCAATGGCCTCTGGGTTCCCCTGTGCCAGAATGCGGTCCCCAAAGTGCTCCTCCATGACATCAAACACACTCCTGCTTCGATGGGATCAAGCTCCGTCTTGCATGAATCACATCTTGACGAAATCAGGTTCTCTTTGTATGATGGGGATGAAATCATCCTTCAAAGCCTTCATGTAGCATTTGGTAGTCAACCTGCCTTCAAGAAATATGGCATCGATTATTCCTTGAGTGGACACTGTACACCACACAGGCACCCGTTGACGGCGAAGAGACTTCTCAATCGCGAAATTCGGATTCTCAGTCCTCTAAATGCGAAAATTTTGCTATACTGTGACATTTTCAGGTGGAAATGGCAAACAGCAATAAGGCGCGTGCGCACGCATACTAATTCCCATCATGCCCGCGCCCAACCGTGCAGTTTGAACACCATAACGCAAACTGGTCAGAAGTTATGACGATTTTATTTCATAAGGTCCAGTAATTGTCACCTTGTATTTGCGAGTAGTCAGCCTCCCTTCAAAAATTACCACATCGTCCTGTTGCCGTATGCAGTAGCTGCCCAGAACATGGTTTCAGGAGTTGTAGAGGTGCAGTTTTCGAGAACCACTGTGTTCTCTGACTTTCGACCAGGTAGTCTATGAACTAATTGATGTCGAGCGACCTGACAGTTTCAGACTGAAGCGAGACATTGAAAGGTCCCCTTAGAAAAATGTGTGAATGATTGTGCTGATAAACCCCTTACGTTATTTGATTTTCAAGCAGCTGAGCAAAACTGAACGTGCACAGACATTTCTCTCTTTACTTATTCAGATCATCAATAAACTGACACACAATATTTTAAGCACAACGCAATCTGACTTTCAATAATCCCTACAAAAGAATGGCCCTGACTAACAATAACCTATACCTTTCACAAATCACTTACCTCACAAAAATCTTCGTTACTCGAACTACTGCAATACAGCGAAGGCCAATACTGCCAGCTAAATAAAAGATTCTAACTACTGAAGTCACTAACTACTGATAGGCATAGTTATCAAATGAAAGATTTTGATAGAGAACAAACAATGTATTTACCTTAATAGTGTTCAAAAGTCATTATATATATATATATATATATATATATATATATATATATATATATATATATACTCCTGGAAATGGAAAAAAGAACACATTGACACCGGTGTGTCAGGCCCACCATACTTGCTCCGGACACTGCGAGAGGGCTGTACAAGCAATGATCACACGCACGGCACAGCGGACACACCAGGAACCGCGGTGTTGGCCGTCGAATGGCGCTAGCTGCGCAGCATTTGTGCACCGCCGCCGTCAGTGTCAGCCAGTTTGCCGTGGCATACGGAGCTCCATCGCAGTCTTTAACACTGGTAGCATGCCGCGACAGCGTGGACGTGAACCGTATGTGCAGTTGACGGACTTTGAGCGAGGGCGTATAGTGGGCATGCGGGAGGCCGGGTGGACGTACCGCCGAATTGCTCAACACGTGGGGCGTGAGGTCTCCACAGTACATCGATGTTGTCGCCAGTGGTCGGCGGAAGGTGCACGTGCTCGTCGACCTGGGACCGGACCGCAGCGACGCACGGATGCACGCCAAGACCGTAGGATCCTACGCAGTGCCGTAGGGGACCGCACCGCCACTTCCCAGCAAATTAGGGACACTGTTGCTCCTGGGGTATCGGCGAGGACCATTCGCAACCGTCTCCATGAAGCTGGGCTACGGTCCCGCACACCGTTAGGCCGTCTTCCGCTCACGCCCCAACATCGTGCAGCCCGCCTCCAGTGGTGTCGCGCCAGGCGTGAATGGAGGGACGAATGGAGACGTGTCGTCTTCAGCGATGAGAGTCGCTTCTGCCTTGGTGCCAATGATGGTCGTATGCGTGTTTGGCGCCGTGCAGGTGAGCGCCACAATCAGGACTGCATACGACCGAGGCACACAGGGCCAACACCCGGCATCATAGTGTGGGGAGCGATCTCCTACACTGGCCGTACACCACTGGTGATCGTCGAGGGGACACTGAATAGTGCACGGTACATCCAAACCGTCATCGAACCCATCGTTCTACCATTCCTAGACCGGCAAGGGAACTTGCTGTTCCAACAGGACAATGCACGTCCGCATGTATCCCGTGCCACCCAACGTGCTCTAGAAGGTGTAAGTCAACTACCCTGGCCAGCAAGATCTCCGGATCTGTCCCCCATTGAGCATGTTTGGGACTGGATGAAGCGTCGTCTCACGCGGTCTGCACGTCCAGCACGAACGCTGGTCCAACTGAGGCGCCAGGTGGAAATGGCATGGCAAGCCGTTCCACAGGACTACATCCAGCATCTCTACGATCGTCTCCATGGGAGAATAGCAGCCTGCATTGCTGCGAAAGGTGGATATACACTGTACTAGTGCCGACATTGTGCATGCTCTGTTGCCTGTGTCTATGTGCCTGTGGTTCTGTCAGTGTGATCATGTGATGTATCTGACCCCAGGAATGTGTCAATAAAGTTTCCCCTTCCTGGGACAATGAATTCACGGTGTTCTTATTTCAATTTCCGGGAGTATATATATATATATATCAGTTCATGACATCCAGTCTTACAAATTTACTGTCTGTGATGGACACACGTCCAGATCATCCGCTCTCAAAACTCCGCCATCTCACTCCCCACATCCACCACTGCTGGCGGCTCACCTCCAACTGTGCAACGCTACGCGCTGTTGACAGCCAGCTGCCCAACACTACAATGGCGAATATTCCAACAATGCCAACCAGCCACAGACTGCACACAGCACAGCCAGTGATTTTCATACAGAGCGCTAGGTGACGTTACCAACATAAAAACCTAAACAGCCTACTTACGTAGCCCCCATGCTCCCCACAAAAAATTTTATAAATTGTTTTGGGCAGTGGCCCATACAGATTTGACGAAATTTTTCAGAATTACAATAACAAAGAAATCAAATGCACACGCTTTTTGATACAATGTTGGTCGAAAGCTAATATTTTCTCACCGTCCATAAAGACAGTCCCAATCATTCAGCACAGTAAAATTGCAGTGTTTTTTTTTCTCAAAGTCTGAGCAGTAAAAGAAAATTCACATGGAAGTAGTGGATTTCCATGCAGTCTTGAAGAAGTAGTGTTGCGCTTCCAACGGAAAGACAGTGCTGACTCTTGACATGCGGACAGGTAATGGACCACAACAGAGCAAACCCACAGCAGAGTCAGTCGAAGTTTTGAAGAATATTGGTAGGTAGGTCAGCACAGAGCAGACCCACTGTAGTCCTGGTAGACATTATGGTATTGGTGGTCCACTAGAATTGCAGACCCACTGCAGTCCTTGTAGAAATAATGGTATTGTTGGGCCATCAAAGATGCAGACCCACTGCAGTCCTTGTAGAGACGGCCAGCAGCCATCTGTTGCGACTGTGCAGGTGCACAATCACCATCGAGGAGTCTTGCTGGCAATATAGGAAGCCCATAAACCACCGCTTGTCCACTCAAAAACTTTTTGGTATGTCCTTGGAACCAGCAATGCTGTTAACCAGTCTCTTGCTGAATTATCAACACACGTGCAAATGCTAACAGTCCCCTTCCTTTTCTAGCATATTCTGCGTGTACTATGGCCAACAAAAACGTGTTCATTGAAATGAAACTTAATTTGAAGAACTGGAGTCTATACAATAATAAATTTACAACATAAGAATATAATTACAAAGGTACAAAATACATAATTAGAGAACATAACAGTACAGATAACATTTGTAGTAGTACAGGCTTTACAAGATAATAGAAATAAACAGATACATCAGTGTTACAGGAATTATGACATAAGTAAATAAATAAAATAACGAGAATAGTTTTCGAAACATTAATTTCACACATGAGCATTGAAACAGAACAGAATTAATAATGTTAAATATCAAATAACATAGCATTAGAAAAATTCTGCAACATATCTCCTTTTCAGATAAACATATAAAGACAGGAAGAACACAACTACACAAGGGTACACAAACACATAGCTGAATAACACAAAAGGAAAGGACAGGGTTAGTTTTCAGTGAGGCATCTGGTACTGCAGCCCAACCCAAAACTTCATTCCATAGATCTTCCCTCTTATTTCAACATTTGCTCATGCCAAAAAAAAATCCTATCTAAGCCTGTTGTCCTTAAACCCTACTGTTTTGTTCATATCCTCTTTCAAAATAAATATTTTTCATTGTACAATACTCATTTTTGCCCAAATCGTTTTCACATAACTTCTCAATGCATTCTTTCCCTATTCTTCATAGTTAGTTTCTTATATAGTCTACCCCCTCTTAAGCTAACTTAAATCTACTGAGCTCATATATATATATATATATATATATATATATATATATATATATATATATATATATATACTAACAGATGAGGCAATGCAGTAACACATAAGCAAGCAGCAGTAAATCTAAATTAGCAGAGCAAATACAATATTACAACTAATATAAGGCACTGTACAGCAAACAAGAAAAATAAATCAGTGGTAAAACTGGCTTAACAGAGTAATGCAAAGTGAAAGTCAGTAGCACTATGCCTGGCAAACAGCAGCAGCACATGCAATAACTTATACCTAAATATGACATAGCTCAAGCAAAAAAAATATTACAGTAAAGATGGCCATGTCTAATACTTATGTCAAATCTTAACACTAGAGTGTTACTCTAGCAGACAAGATACCAAATCGTAAAAAAAAATATTTATGCGATTCCTGTGAAGGAAATGTCTATCTGTTTTCCTTTTTTTAAAGAAAGTAGATCATAAAATTATTCTTTTCTAGGTCTGTAGACAGAAAATAGTGATATTAGTACATTTATTAAATTTTATTTTAACCAATGCTGCAGTGCAACTAGGAACTAGATGTTAAACAAAATAGGCAAATATATATACAAAGCAAAGCATGAAACATCATTCACTAGGCATATGGCATTTCATAAGGCAGTAAAAAAAATCTCTCAACTAGAAAGACATTAGTCATAATCAGGTGTACAGACATAAAATATTTCTCATCATTTCATTAGGCATTTGAGTAAATATCAGAAAGTAAGGGCTCAAAACTGTAATCATATGTTTCAAGTATGAGCGTGTCTTATTTGAAATGCTTTCTAAAAAGGAATGTCAATAGTGAGGTTGATGGCCTCTTTCTTCTCCATCTAATGGCTTTTTCTCCAGGCGACTGCACCCACAACGCATTACGTCAAGGTCACTTAGCTTTCTTATCGAAATATTTACGACAGCAGTTTGCGCTACAGTGACAGTCTCATATAAAAAATTTCACAGGTCGAGAATTTGCGTTACAAATGTGTAGGATAACATCCTATAAATATAACAATGTCCAAAAAATTTTCGCCGGCATTGTGACACATTCACACATATACACACATTTCATAACTCTTAAAGTACGATTCTTGGTTTCAAACATCCTTTTCCACAAATCAGAGTCCCTAAGCACTACTCATTATTCCTTACTTTATTACATATATACATATTCGTCGACACTTCTTCAATATTTCATCATGATAAATATGTAGCATAATTAAATTCCTCATATAGCATCAGCTTATTGATCATAAACATACCTCAACAGCATATTAGCTATGGCTCCTAGAGCTCGCTAGATGCTTAGCACACAAGTAGGCGTGTTCCCCCTGAGGATTAACGTAATTATACCCTCAGGTGTTACAGATAACTATGAAACGTCCCCTTAGTAAAATTTATGAATGATTGTGCTGATAAACCCCTTACAGACGTTCCTCTCTTTACTTATTCAGATCATCAATAAACTGACACACAATATTTTTAGCACAACGCAATCTGACTTTCAATAATCCCTACAAACGAATGGCCCTGACTAACAATAACCTATACCTTTCATGAATCACTTACCTCACAAAAATCTTCGTTACTCGAGCTACTGCAATACAGCGAGTGCCAATACTGCCAGCTAAATAAAAGATTCTAACTACTGAAGTCACCAACTACTGATACGCATAGTTAGCAAATGAAAGATTTTGATAGAGAACAAACAATGCATTTACCTTAATAGAGTTCAAAAGTCATAATATATATATCAGTTCATGACATCCAGTCTTGCAAATTTACTCTCTCTGATGGACACACGTCCAGATCATCCGCTCTCAAAACTCCGCCATCTCACTCCCCACAACCACCACTGCTGGCGGCTCACCTCCAACTGTGGAACGCTACGCACTGTTGACAGCCAACTGTCCAACACTACAATGGCGAATATTCCAACAATGCCAACCAGCCACAGACTGCACACAGCACAGCCAGTGATTTTCATACAGAACGCTAGGTGACGTTACCAACATAAAAACCTAAACAGCCTACTTACAACATGTCACTCAACATCACAGAACGCCACTCAGTACCCCACATAACTCTAACTCTGCATCCTACACTACACAAAAAATGGTGTTGTTTCAGTTGCAAGAGACGCGTGGCAACTGTGTATCACAACCCAGCTTCTAGTAACCCACTGCCGATGGTTCGTGGTGACCGTGATCTCTGCCCGGCTTTCAACTACTGACATCCATCTTATCGCAAGAGCCAGTCGAAGAATGCTGCGATGTTCTCTTGGTGCAGTCCTTCTGGAAGAACAGGTTCTTGATGACCTCGCAACAATGATGTCCTGACTCCATCTCGTCACCAGTCATTGCCCTACATCCAAATGGATATACCAACTGTCGGTATGATGTTCACATGGTCCTAATGCCAACGATACGACCTTCTTCACAGTCGGAAAGATAGTGAAACGCTGCCGCGTGTACACATTTTTGATGTACTGTGTTGCTGTCTCCACCTGAACAGTTCCAGTATCGTTAGACACTCTGATTAGCCACCACGTACCCCCAACTTCCTTATCTGTGGGAATGACCTTTCTCTGTACTGGAAGCGCTGAAAATTTTAATCATTATATCCAGCTGCCATGGAAATACCTGAGTATCAGTTTAATAGTGTCCGGTCAAGGCGTTCATGTTGTAACATTTCCATTTTCATTTAGGCAACGTGATAATATTGCAGCACACACAATACGCGGGGCATCCCAGTTCCGTTACGACGGCTTGTGTGAAATTCCAAACTGCGATGCTGTCTCGTGGAGAATTGTGGCACTGTAATCTTTGAAGTTTCAACAACAGCCGGGTTTGGTCAAAGTGTTTGCTCTAGTGCAGTAGCTGTAATTACCGCGAATGTAACGGTACATGTCTGTCACTTCTTTGAAAATGGAGGCGGAGCTGAGAGACAACATCAAGTTTTCGAAAGGACATAACTACGATGCAGCTGAGGACGTACAAGAAAAGTGTACTGCAGTACTAAATGCAGGTCCATAAAAGGACTATAGCATGTGTTTTAAAGCACTTTTAAAACGAGTTTAGTTGTTTATTGACTCAGGGAGAGATTATTTGAAAAAATAGAGTGATTTTGCGAACATAATCCATGATTTTTTTTTTCACAGCCACAGTCCTAACAGAACAGGGACACACTGTGTATATGGGTGTAAAATACTATCATGGCGGTAACAAATTAATGGCAAAAACGTATTATTTCGTACACAGCCAGAGGTGTTCGAAATGACGGGGTACCAAATGCAAGTATCGTAGAAAAGCTGCTTAGAATTTTCTTCCGCTCGCTTTGGAAATTTGTGGTAAGTTTTATGGGACCAAACTGCTGAGGTCATCGGCCCCTAGGCTTACACGCTACTTAATCTAACTTATGCTCAGGACAACACACACACCCATGCCCAAGAGAGGACTCAAACCTCCGACTCCGCTCCCTTTTTTTCCCGTTGACGACCAATATCCTAATAATTGATGCCGTATCTGTGTCAATTTAGGTCTAACAAACGTCTAATTTTAGATCTTCCATTGCCAAGTGATCAGAAAGATAGAGTAATATTAACTTCCCTTCTGAGCCAATGCCCAGCAAACGTAGCATTGGAGCTGTTTTGGATATCCCCATTGTACTGCAGGTATGCACTTTCCCAACTGAAACTTAGTTTCATAGAAGTGTCGGGTGTTATGGAAGGTCAATGATTTCCACCACGTGACACAGAGAGAAAATTTGGGGCGGTAGTTTCTGGCAGAAGCTGTGCGCCGCGTACGTTGTCCTCAGGCACCTTCAAGATCGAATTTTCTTAAGCTGTATGATGCGTATCCTCTGTCACAAAGCGTCCGACAGTGCATTCGCTGCGCCCTGGTTAATTTTTTGCATGTTTTCCACGAGAATTTTATAGTGTCACCAGGTAGTAACAGATATACAACAATCAGTTGGTGACTTTTTTTTTTTTTTTTTTTGTAATGAGAAAGATCCCTACCGTACTGATAGTTTTATACGTAGTAAGATATTTTCGCTGACAAGGGGAGGCCGCCAATTGTGAAATTCAGATTCGATTCATACTGCGCATAATAAAAGCTCATGGCCAGACGTGTAATGTGGCAAAGCACCAAGATGCACTTCCCAGCCGTTGTCGAGAAAATCGACAGTTAAAAGAAACCGTTGCGGTGAAATACTCTCTACGATTAATAATTTTCTACAGCGTCTTGGCGCAGCGGTAAGCGCTCGGGTTCGTAATCCGAAGGTCGCCGGATCGAATCTCGCGCCATCGAATGTTTTTTTATTATTAGTTTTTTGTAATTCAAACATTAATGAATTGCTTATGCACGTTGGTGAAGGCGGATCGCTCTCCAATTGTACCGCCTCCATTTTTCCGTTTGTTTAACAGGGTGTACCAAAGTTCTCCCGTCCGCACTGATTTTCGACGATGTTATAAGTTGCGCTAGGGACCGCATCTACCTTCTTTCGAAGTTAGCAGGCAACTACGCTGTTACGCGGCGGCTCGTTTCGGCCCATTCAACATCTGTCCTTCAAGTGTAACGAGCGAGTAACGGAGTTTATATTTCATACCTGCCACAGCAAATTTGTGTTCGTGGGGTCTCTATTCTAATTCGAACGTCTGACTTAGGCTATACGTATTCGTTTCGGAATATCGTTTCTACGTCTTCCGTTAACTATACGTGGTTAACATTATGAAGATAATTAATAACATTTGTGAAATACAACTTTGTTTGCGGAAAACATAATGATGTTGGAAGTCGCCAGTTTTTCCACGACAAACGACTTTCAACAACTTATTATATGCATAATTGTTGCAACTGATTACCGGGAATTATATATGTGTGTGTGTATACATTTGAATTACAAAAAACAAATACAAAAAAAATTGCAAGGCGCGGGATTCGATTCGGCGACCTTCTGATTACGAACCCGAGCGGCTACCGCTAAGCCACGACGCGGTAGAAAATTATTAATCGTAGAGAGTATTTCATCGCAACGGTTTCTTTTAACTGTCGATTTTCTCGACAACGGCTGAGAAGTGCATCTTGGTGCTTTGCCACATTACACCTCTGGCCATGAGCTTTTATTATGCGCAGTATGAATCGCATCTGAATTTCACAATTGGCGGCCTCCCCTTGTGAATATTTGTGAAAATAAACTCTTTCTGCGAAGATCTCTAGTTTTCTAAAACGCTACATCTCACAGAATGTTTTGAAGTAGCGTATCGAATATTTGTATAGTGCCATATTTTATGAATATTTACTATACTCTATGATTACTAAGTTAGTATGTAGATACATTAAACCTACTCTCAGTTTTAGTTTCAGTTTAGAAATTTTGTATCCTTGTGCTATTTAGTTCAGAGTTTTAGGTGGAAAATGTGCAAGAAGCATATTGAGCTGGATATATTTTTCTGTGAAATGCGCATGCCATAAAACATGCAGTGAACTCCAAACAAAACAAGCAGATTATACAGAGAGATGGAACAGGTGTGTGCAATATTTCCTGCTATCTTCACAACATTGGAACACTGCCCAGCGTTCGATCATGTCTGTTTCAAATAATCGTACGGACCATATGTACAGAGTACTGTGTGTACGTACCCTCTGCAGAGGATTCTCTAGACCACATATCACCTTTGTCTGAGGAGAGTAGATAGGCTAGTGAGAAATAACAGTATCTTGACAGGCTGTATGTTGTCTTGTTTGACAGAGTCTGCTTAACCGTGGCGGTTATATGTATATCGCCTAGACAATCATACAGAGTGAACATCAAATTGCTGCTAAGATCGATCCACACGGTCTACAACAATTTGTGGTTTCCTAGCACCATACAAGTCCCCAGTGAAGTCAAATAAGCCTAGCTCATACCAACCACTTGACACACACATACCTGAAATTACGTATTTAATTATTTTTGGTGTAGCTAAGTACAAAATCCATAAGCATTGTACGGTGTGGGATGGAGGATACATAACATGTACCCCCCCCCCCCCTTCCCAACCGAGCCTCCGTCCAATTACATTCTCGGATGTGCGGATGTTATACGGGAATTAGTGCTTGCAGCCTAGAACTTCTACCCTAATACTGATTATCCTTCTCTTGCATTGGTTATGTTTGTTTGCTCGCCGTCTTTTCAGGGCCTTATGTTTAGTAATAAGTAATGAAACTTCTTAGATGATTGTAACTATACGCCGGACCTTTTGCGACTAACGCAACCACAACTTCAGTACAGTGATGACAGGTCTTGGGTATGGTCGAGCATTGGGCGCGAAACAGGGTGCTAGGTTTCAAGAGGAAGTACACATTCCACTGCAAAGTGAAAGGTTCATTAAAGGCCTTGTAATGTTGGTACATCCTACTAAATGTAGATTTTTTTCCTGTTATAATGTATTAGCATGTCTTTTAAGCGGCCGGCCGTTGTGGCCGAGCGGTTCTAGGCGCTTCAGTCCGGAACCGCGCTGCTGCTTCGGTCGCAGGTTAGAATCCTGCCTCGGGCATGGATGTCAGCTCCGCAAGACGACGGTTGACATTCCGCTGCCACAGCGAAATGTCAGTGTGCACCGCCTGTGTGATGTCCTTAGGTTAGTTAGGTTTAAGTAGTTCTAAGTTCTAGGGGACTAATGACCACAGATGTTAAGTCCCATAGTGCTCAGAGCCATTTTTTGTTTTAAGCGTTAGCTTATTATTTGGCGATCGTTTAGATTTAATTAATACACTAGTGTACCAAGATCAGAGCAACACGCTCTCGCTCGCTAATGACAAATAAAATTCAGCTTCCACTTGCACCCGCGCATAGACGCGACGTCATATGTTTTGAAACTCGGGGGCAGTTGGGTGCTGTCGGTTACTGTTGTACGCTATTGTTATCTCGCCCCCGCCTCCCTCCTCCTCCCACGGTGATTCAAAAATGGTTCAAATGGCTCTGAGCACTATGGGACTTAACATCTGTCCCCTAGACGTAGAACTACTTAAACTGAACTAACCTAAGGACATCACACACATCCACACCCGCGGCAAGATTCCTACCTGCGACCGTAGCAGCAGCGCGGTTCCGGACTGAGGCGCCTAGAACCGCTCGGCCACAACGGCCGGCTCCCATGGTGAACGACTGAAATCCAGATACCACTTAGTTTCACTCTCTCCTCCTTTCAATTAAATTATTGGAATGTGTTGATATTCTGTAAGTGGTTAGGAATGTTGTGTACCTTGGTACGTGTTAAGTTTCACTGAAGGGACATTGTTTGTACCGCAAGTGAAAGGAGAAAGTATACGTCAGTTTAATTATCAACCTATTCACGTATACTGCAACTGAACTCAAAATGCTCCTTCTGATTTATAAATAAACTTGCCTTTATTTTGAATTCATCTTTTCGATTCCAAGCTAAAATGCAGATTGGTAAGTTGTGACCAATATACGAAGATATTCAGCGCGGTAACAAGTGTGGGTATCCCCTGGTCAAATTGTAAAGAAAACCGTCCATTTCACTGTCATTTTCCGCATTTAGTGCAATTTCTGCGTCTTTTTCTTCTTACCTCACATTGCCTACGTAATACCAAGAACGTTGTGGTGCCATATACCTTTATAGTGCGAAGCAGCTAGGGTGGATCACCTCAAATATATCCAGATGCGGTATTCGTGTCGTTATAGCGAGCAATGTGACGAATTTTTACACATATGTAAGTCTTGCAGCTCCTAAATTATGGCGTCTAATTTGTTTTACTTTTGTAAATTGACTTCTTGTTGTGGCCTTCATTCCGAAGAATGATTTGAACCAGCTCTCCACGCTACGCATGATGTGCAAGCCTCTTCATCTCTGAGTAACTACTGCAGTCCACATCCATTTGAACCTTGTAATAAATGAAAAGCGCTGGTTTGCTTTTGTTCTACAGTATTACTTCATTGTATTAATATTACTTTTATTGTGTTTACCGGTTTTTGGTTTACAAGACAATTTACAAACATTTAGTGACTATTGTCCCCAAACAAGTTACAATGTATGTAAACAACATTAAAGAGAAGTTACGCATCTATAAGCAGAAATGTAGATGTGCACATTTCTGCTTCAATCTAGATGTGTAACGTCGTTGGTGACATTAGTCAATAAATGAAGATGGCCTTGTAAGCTGAAAACCGGTTAACGCGATCCAAATAATACTATAGAACAAAAGCAAAGTAGCGATTTTCATTTACTGTAATTTTTTTCTACCAAGAACCGACAGAAGATTCAGTTAACCATTTGAACCTGTTTGCTGTACTCATCTCTTGGTCTTCCTCTACAAATTTTACCCCGCACACTTCCCTTCAATAATAAACTGATGATTCGTTGATGTCTAAGAATATGTCCTATCAACTGGTATCCTCCTTTAGTTAGGTTTTGACACAAATTTCTCTTATCCCAATTCTATTGAGTACCTCCTCATCAGTTACACGTCTACCCATTTAATCTTTGCTATTACCCATTTAATCTTTACTACTCTTCTGTAGACCCACATTTGGAAAGCTTTTCCCCTTTTTTGTCTGAAATGCTTATAGTCCACATATCGCTTCCATACAAGGCAAACTCCACACAAATGCCTCCCGAGAATGACTTCCTAACGCTTGATTTTATACTCGTTGTTAACAAATTTCTCTTCTTCAAAAACGTTTTCCTTGCCATTACTGGTCAATGTTTTATATCCTCTCTACTTTGGCTATCATCAGTTATTTTACTGCCGGCCGAAGTGGCCGTGCGGTTCTAGGCGCTGCAGTCTGGAACCGCGAGACCGCCACGGTCGCAGGTTCGAATCCTGCCTCGGGCATGGATGTGTGTGATGTCTTTAGGTTAGTTAGGTTTAACTAGTTCTACGTTCTAGGGGACTAACGACCTCAGAAGTTGAGTCCCATAGTGCTCAGAGCCAGTTATTTTACTGCCCAAACAGCAAAACACATCGAATACCTTAATGTCTCATTTTATAATTTTATTCCCACAGCATAGCCTGATTTAATTCGACTACATTTCATCGCCCATGTTTTACTGTTGTTGGAGTTCATGTCATATCCTTCTCTCAAGACACTGTTCGTTCCATTTAACCGCACTTCCACGCCCCTTGCAATCTCTGATGGAATTGCGGTAACGTCACCATGCCTCACAATTTTTATTTATTCACCCTGAACTTTACTACCCTTTCCAAATTTCTCCTTGATTTCCTTCACAGCTTACTCAATGTACAGTCTGAATAACATTCGGGATAGATACGTAACAGAGCAGTGTATATGCCCTAGACAGCCACTATAAATTAGCTTTTATAATTTCAAAAGATATGTCATTATGATACTTTTTTTTAGCCTTAGATCTTCTATTACTTGTGTTTCTGATTCTGTTCTTTTGCATTATGTCTTGGCTCCTCGTCTGCTGCTGTTTCTTGGATCTGTTTTTTGTATGGCCGTTGTGCCTACGGCTCTTATAAATTTTGACGTTCTATAATCAACTAACTTAACTGTAGTGCATATTTCATAGACACTTATTGGCACCGAGCGAGGTGGTGCATTGGTTAGCACATTGGGCTCGCATTCTGGAGGACGACGGTTTAAACGCGTGTCCAGCCGCCCTGATTTAGATTTTCTGTGATTTCCCCAAACTCGCTTCAGGAAAATGCCGGGATAGTTCCTTTGAGAGGAGACGGTCGCCTTCCTTCCTTCCCTAATCCGATGGGACTGATGACCTCGCTGTTCGGTCCCCTTCAGCGAATCAACCAACGAACTTAGCAGCTACCGGTACCTTATATAATTTAAGCTAAAATTTTTCTTATCACCCATGTTAAAACTCTAGCCCTTAGTTACTTTTCAACGTATCCGTTTCAGTTTTGTGCAGAATGTTTAAGATGGTATTTCTGACATTATACGACACTGTTGCAAACTGCCGTTGGCCCGTGACTTCTAGCGGCTGCGGCCATCCTCAGCCGTTTCGCACTGTAGTTTTAAGTACAGTACGCCATCGACGACCCGACATTAAGGGTCATGAGTCTTTACCATTTCATCATTATTTAACCCTATGTGACGATGCCATTTATGGCTATACATTTCATTTGTATACTCTGCTAACTTGATTAAGCTAGGTATGTTTTCCAACCTTCCATAACATGTTTATTGCGAGACTACTTGCGATAGCTGACCGCCTACTATTACGTAAAAATTTTCATAAATATGCGCATTTCCTCCTTTTAGATCAAACTGAAGATGATCATGATCATCGAAACCAGTAACTGAATAAATAAATATCCACGACCACAGATTGTCGTGTTTACAAAATTTCATATCAATGGATCCGCGTCACCTTAATAATGACTGTGCCACTCCTCATCGCTGTAGGTGAATTAGTGGTAGCCTATCGTTACTGCCTCAGTCTGAAGAGAGTTTTCGAATCATGTTAACGAAGTACGAATTTCGAATATATGAATTATTACGTGGGTCATGTCGTAGGAAATGCATTATTAATGGGTCTCTTTAATACTGTCAGTTTTCAAACTTAATTTTTATAATAGTCTCAGTAATTTATTGGCGATCTCAGTGGCAGCAGGATTCTCACGGGGTTTCCTAATAAAACATCGAGTGATAGCAGTGAGTTTTTCTATGTCTGCTCTGCTTCTGCCCCTATTACTGTGCTTGTAGGAAGTACGACATGAGGGTACAGTAGAAGCAGGTTTGTAGACTATTACAATGTGCCTGCCTAATACACCTTTCATATATGGAGGGTGAAAGTGCTCGTATGACCTACAATTTCACCTACCTTTGGGCTCAAACTAACACCTTGTAATTTTTTTTCTAAGCCTGAGATCGGCTATCCGATCGTCAGTTTGATAACAGGATATGCAAACATTCAATGCATTCAATTATCCTTGATTGTCTCGTTGTTTTTTATGCGGAATTAAGGTAATTCTTTTCGCGGCAACGCTACGACATTGAACCACAGGTAATGTCGCTTTCGAATAAATGTTTGCTCTAGCAGCAAAATATTGCCGAACAAACAATGTGCCACACAATTCAAATTACAAAGTATTTCAGAATTACGATTTCAAAGTATCGCTAATACAAAATGCACACGAGAAAAATGCCGCTTGATTTATAGACGGATTTTAATACACATTCGTACGAATTTAAATCCTACACTGCCGCGGGACAGCGGGCGGGATACATTATTCATTCGCGTGATTTTGTAATTAAGTACGAAAGTTGATTTAATTCCGAAACGTCGGAGTGCCGCCTCCCATAAATCAGCGCGTTATTACGGCCGGCGGTAATAAAGTACAGACGTCATTGTTTACCGTCGGCGGCGCATCTTGTCACGGGGTTATTATTCCCCGGCCGGTCGCGTCTCCGCAGTAAAGCCGGCGAGGCCTGGTCGCCCGCCCGGCTCAGGGCGCAGCGATCAGCCGCAGATGCGCCGCGGTTAAGTAGAAACAGTCGTAACCTACTTCAGAGTCCATTAGCGACTTTCGCTGCGCGGGAAGTAACTCCCGTGTTTACACGGCGGCCTCCGGCGACCGGCTGCCTGCCACAGCTCTTCTTCTGCACAGCAAGCCGCCTCGCGGATGACCTCTGCTGCCTTTGTTCCACGTCCGGTCGACAAGTTCCTGAAACCAACAAAACCCAGGGGAAAAACAGGTAAAAGCTGACCTCATACAACATCTATTGAGAAATGTAGGAAAATAGGTTGAAAACAGGCAGAGCTATATACACTACTGGCCATTAAAATTGCTACACCAAGAAGAAATGCAGATGATAAACGGTATTCACTGGACAAATATATTATACTAGAACTGACATGTGAATACATTTTCACGCAGTTTGGGTGCATAGATCCTGAGCAATCAGTACCCAGAACAACCACCTCTGGCCGTAATTACGGCCTTGATACGCCTCGGCATTGAGTCAAACAGAGCTTGGATGGCGTGTACACGTACAGCTGCCCATCCAGCTTTAACAAGATACCACAGTTCATCAAGAGTAGTGACTGGCGTATTGTGACGAGCCAGTTGCTCGGCCACCATTGAAAAGACGTTTTCAATTGGTGAGCGATCTGGAGAATGTGGTGGCCAGGGCATCAGTCGAACATTTTCTGTCTACAGAAAGGCCCGTACAGGACCTGCAACATGCGGCCGTGCATTATCCTGCTGAAATGTAGGGATCGAATAAAGGGTAGAGCCAAGGGTAGTAACACATCTGAAATGTAACGTCCACTGTTCAAAGTGCCGTCAATGCGAACAAGAGGTGACCGAGACGTGTAACCCATACCATGACGCCGGGCTGTACGCCAGTATGGCGATGACGAATACACGCTTCCAATGTGCGTTCACCGCGATGTCGCCAAACACGGATGCGACCATCATGAGCCGGCCGAAGTGGCAGTGCGGTTAAAGGCGCTGCAGTCTGGAACCGCAAGACCGCTACGGTCGCAGGTTCGAATCCTGCCTCGGGCATGGATGTTTGTGATGTCCTTAGGTTAGTTAGGTTTAACTAGTTCTAAGTTCTAGGGGACTAATGACCTCAGCAGTTGAGTCCCATAGTGTTCAGAGCCATTTGAACCATTTGAACCATCATGACGCTGTAAACAGAACCTGAATTCATCCGAAAAAAATGACGTTTTGCCATTCGTGCACCCAGGTTCGTCGTTGAGTACACCATCGCAGGCGCTCCTGTCTGTGATGCAGCGTCAAGGGTAACCGCAGCCACGGTCTCCGAACTGATAGTTCATGCTGCTGCAAACGTCGTCGAACTGTTCGTGTAGATGGTTGTTGTCTTGCAAACGTCTCCATCTGTTGACTCAGGGATCGAGACGTGGCTGCACGATCCGTTACAGCCATGCGGATAAGATGCCTGTCATCTCGACTGCTACTGATACGAGGCCGTTGGAATACAGCACGGCGTTCCGTATTACCCTCCTGAACCCACCGATTCCATATTCTGCTAACAGTTATTGGATCTCGGCCAACACCAGCAGCAATGTCGCGACACGATAAACCGTAATCGCGATAGGCTACAATCCGACCTTTATCGAAGTCGGAAACGTGATGGTACACATTTCTCCTCCTTACACGAGGCATCACAACTACGTTTCACCAGGCCGGTCAACTGCTGTTTGTGTATGAGAAGTTGGTTGGAAACGTTCCTCATGTCAGCACGTTGTAGGTGTCGCTACCGGCGCCAACCTTGTGTAAATGCTCTGAAAAGCTAATCATTTGCATATCGCTGCATCTTCTTCCTGTCGGTTAAATTTCGCATCTGTAGCACGTCATCTTCGTGGTGTAGCAATTTTAATGGCCAGTAGTGTATAAACATTTAGAGAATTAAGACCAATCACATACACTTTCAAGCCACGAAGATCTGTTACGTATATATGCAGATTGAAAGCAATGAATGGGACTTTGTACCAAGATTAGGATTCTATCTCATATCTCCTGATTTCTAGACAGCATTGCTAACCGGTATGTCAATCTTGCGCGGTGGCTTTGCACAACTACACACCTCCCTCCTCAGTCTAAATTTCTGAAACCCATTTCATCACTTTCTAACCCACTTTCAGACAAAGACAAGTGTCTTAACAAATACTGCCGGCAGCTGTGGTCGAGCGGTTCTAGGCACTTCAGTCCGGAACCATGCGGCTGCTGCGGTCGCAGGTTCGAATCCTGCCTCGGGCGTGGGTGTGTGTGATGTCCTTAGGTTAGTTAGGTTTAAGTAGTTCTAATACTAGGGGACTGATGACCTCAGATGTTAAGTGCCTTAGTGCTTAGAGCCATTTGAACCATTTTTTTTAACAAATACTCGTATGTGATTGGATCGAAGAATACTTGACTAACAAAATCAAAGCGAAATAAACAGGTAGAAGCGACCTCAGCGAAAATCTATTTCAGAAATGTAAGAACGTACCAGGTGGTTATAATTAAAATGCAACTACTGACAGAGGTCCATTGTGGGTTGCAATTATGGCATGACACCGAAAATTGGTAGGTATTCTAGTGCGTTAATGAAGAACCAATTTACGCTGGAAAAATTTGTTCCAGTTTTAGTCACCAGCTGCAAATCTGGTGCTGCGAACGCAAGAAAGATGTTTAGAAACTCCAGAATAAAATTTTCACTCTGCAGCGGAGCGTGCGATGATATGGAACTTTCTGGTGGGTTTAAAGCCGGCCGCGGTGGTCTAGCGGTTCTGGCGCTGCAGTCCGGAACCGCGGGACTGCTACGGTCGCAGGTTCGAATCCTGCCTCGGGCATGGGTGTGTGTGATGTCCTTAGGTTAGTTAGGTTTAAGTAGTTCTAAGTTCTAGGGGACTTATGACCTAAGATGTTGAGTCCCATAGTGCTCAGAGCCATTTGAACCATTTTTTTGGGTTTAAAGTGTCTGCCGGCCCGAGAGTTTTCTTTTTCATAGATGTTCTCCCGCGGAACAAGCGAGACTAGCACTCCTGGAAGAAAGGATATTGCTGAGGTATGGCTTAGCCACAGCCTGAGGATGTTTCCAGAATTGTCACATATTATGTCACATGTTCAGGAGATACTACATCGTAAACATTGAGCAGCCAGGCAATGGAACTGCAGGGCGAAAATAGCTAGATATTCTGGTGAAATATGTGTGCAAATACATGTGAAATGTGTTAAATTTATGTAAACTATACTTCACTTGTGCATACGCGAGCAAAGAAACGCGTTAAAACTCACCCTTAATCCCTGAAACGATTTCAGTCAAATTTGGTACACATATTAGTTACAATCTGAAAAGTAATACTGAAGGGGTAAGTACCACCAGGCTAGTATTGGATCTAGCAGGATAGCGTGAGTTGGGAAGGGGGAAGAAGGAGATGACAGACAGCGAAGGAGAAGCAGGACAGAGGCACAGATAGGAAGAAGGGGAGGTGAGCAGTGATGGGGTCGGTAGAAATCGGAGAGAAATATGCAGTGCTTTTAATTCAGCAAAAAAATGGTTCAAATGGCTCTGAGCACTATGGGACTCAACTGCTGAGGTCATTAGTCCCCTAGAACTTAGAACTAGTTAAACCTAACTAACCTAAGGACATCACAAACATCCATGCCCGAGGCAGGATTCGAACCTGCGACCGTAGCGGTCTTGCGGTTCCAGACTGCAGCGCCTTTAACCGCACGGCCACTTCGGCCGGCTTAATTCAGCAGTATGGCTCTGAATAACAGGTACAAAACCCACGAGGAGAGTTTCTGCAAAAACTGGAATTGAGGGCACTGAACTATGTCGTACAGTACGTTCTAAGAATAGTATCTACCCTTGACAATGGGTGTCTTTGATGGTTTTAAAGTTCGTATCGGCATCCTATGTAACAATCATCGTAAGATTTTTATAAAACGCCTGACACATCACGCGTACTTTGATCTCCACTTGGAGCACTGTCGTGATTCACTTCAGAGTTTTCGAGGCCCCGTGACAGTAGGAGATCGTAGTAAACACACGCAGTATTCGTAGTTACGGATTTTCACACCAAAGTATACTAGGTGTTAGGCCAAACTCTGTTGACACGGAGCTGTTTATTGTAAATGTGGACTAAGAAAGCTGAATCTTCGGATCTCGGCCTCAAATTTAGCAAATTTCCCGGTTGGGGACATGAAAACACCTTCATTTTCACGAGCTATCCTGTACAGTAAAAAACGTAGAGCCTTCTATTTAGCACCTGGATGAAAAAATTCGTCAGAAGAGGCCTGATGCATAAACGTACAATTCACATGACTTCAAATGTGATTGCAATGGGAAAACCTAGGTTTTCTATTATGTATTGTCCGTAGGGAGGAAGCAGATCTCTAGAACAGAGATCAGGTATTATCCCTGCAGCACGTTCCTGTGGAATGAACACATTGCGTCTCCTTCAGAAGAAAGGAAGATTAGGGTTTAAAGTCTTCATTTCCAGTAGCGAATCAAGCACTGGAAGAATGGCTATTGGTAACCCACGGTATAAGCTCTGCTCTCTCTAACTTTGCTTTCATTCGCTTTTCGTGAAATATCTGTAGGAGGAAACTATGTTGAATGATACTTCCTAGAAGTTCGCTCTTAGAATTTTAACAGTAAACGACCTGTTATCGTGTACCGCTACGTCGACCGAGCGAGGTGGCGCAGTGGTTAGCACACTGGACTCGCATTCGGGAGGACGACGGTTCAATCCCGTCTCCGGCCATCCTGATTTAGGTTCTCCGTGATTTCTCTAAATCGCTTCAGGCAAATGCCGGGATGGTTCCTTTGAAAGGGCACGGCCGATTTCCTTCCCCATCCTTCCCTCACCCGAGCTTGCGCTCCGTCTCTAATGACCTCGTTGTCGACGGGACGTTAAACACTAACCACCACCACCACCGCTACGTCGTTCTTCGTCTTTCTCAGGTGTAGTATCGCGTTGTGCTGTGACACGGAGCAAGTAATCAGCCGGTAAGAAACAAATACGTGCCTTTTGTAGGAGGTGGCCCGCGCAGGGGCTGGTGTACGGCGCAGCTGGGCGGCTGGACCGCATTCCTGCCGTGCCATCAGCCACGCGGGATAACGGCGCGACGACCCATCTGTCCGCTGCCCTGCCTCTGGCTGCTGCGGCCGCTGCTGAAGAAACGCGCCCGTGACAGCCCGCTTCCTCTTCACGGCCAGGGCTCTCCACACGCACGGCTCGTGTACACGTGCTGGCGGACAGCAGCAGAACGCATTTCCGACACTGCCGTAGTCTCCCACACCAATAATCAGGAGCTTCATTTGTAAGAAAATGGAAATGTCGAGTGGCTAGGGCCTCCCGTCGGGTAGACCGTTCGCCTGGTGCAGGTCTTTCGATTTGACGCCACTTCGGCGACCTGCGTGTCGATGGGGATGAAATGATGATGATTAGGACAACACAACACCCAGTCCCTGAGCGGAGAAAATTTCCGACCCAGCCGGGAATCGAACCCGGGCCCTTAGGATTCACAGTCTGTCACGCTGCCCACTCTGCTACCGGGGCGGACTTCATTTGTAAGAAAGAGTGTTTTCAATTACTCGTGGTTGGTCCTTCTCGAAAGTTAAATGACTACTGTACAAGGGCAAGGTAGGCAATTTCTCGACCTGGCAATGAAAGATTGGAATTATTAGGCAAAATAAAGCACTGAGTTTTAAGGTACTCTCCTTTTAGGTCCATGCATGCCGGCTTTGTAAAATTTAATGTGCTAAAGCGGTATGTGGCCAGAAGACTTTGACGGTTCCAGTTACCAAAAGTCTGGTACCAAGAAATGCACAAAATGAGTAACAACTCGTCTCTCATGATGCCAAAATTACGTTGAGGGTATTGACTTGTAGACTGACGAAATTCATACCAGGCTGTTCGCCCGAGATTTATTTCGTCATGAAATACGCCTGGAGAAATTGAAGAATCACGACTTGTAGACGCCAGCAACGCAAGGGAAGCAGTTTGATTTCACAAAAGCGTCCTGAAAAATAATGCATTCGAATTTTTTATGTGGAAACTCTGAAAGCTTTTCAAATAAAACAACCGTTACTACCATTCTACATATTTATTCCTCATGCCTACGTATTTGCAGCCCTCTGCCCCTAGAGGTCTCAGAATTGTAGCGTGTAACGTGGCGGTGTGCAAAGTAACTATGTCGGTACGTGAGAAACAGAGTGCTGTAATCGTGTTTCTAATTCAGAGAGTTCGTCCAAACATGGAGCACCCTCTCCTTTAGTATAAAAATGCCACAACACATACGACCGCAATGACATCTGCAGCAATCCGACGGGTTGGCCTCACTGTCAGCGATCGTCCTCCACACATTCCCGACTTCGCCCCATCCGATTTTCATCTGTTTCCGAAACTAAAGGAAAACCTTCGATGGTATTATACCTTTGATGGTGACAAAGAGCTGCAAGTAGAGGCGATGCTGTGGCTCCGTCAAAAAAGTCAAACATTCAGTAGTGACGATATCAACAAATTGGCCTCTCATTGGGTGTAATGTTTTCGTTTCCAGGTTGACTATGTAAATATGTAGAAATGAAGAATACAGATGCAGAAGGTTAATAACGTTTGTTTTATTTAAAAAGCTTTTAAGAGGTTTCACAAAAAATATTCGGAAACATTACTTTCCACACACTCTCGTAGATAATGGGAGCGGAACTGGAAATGCTTGTAAACAGAATAGTATCTGGTCAGTCTGACATATCTGATGAAACAGACACCACTCATATCTATAATTCTACGGGCGCGAAGACGTTTGGCTGAAAAAGCTTCAGTGCGGATGCACAGCCAACATCCAAGCTTCTACGGCAATCACAGATATGGGAGTAGGGGCTTAATGGGCTGGGGTCGCTACGATGCGGCCAGAGGGAAGTTGGGATTTAGGTCTGACAGAAAGCGCGTCGCGTCCATTAATATTGTACCCCACAGATCACACGTACCGTCCAGCGACACTTACAGATGTATTTCAAGCAGAACATGCACGACCATGTACTTTGGAAATCGAACAATTCATGTGCGAAGACCAATCCCTGGACCCACAGAAGTGATAGGTATTCACTTATCTAAGTGGCTCTGAGCACTATGGGACTTAACAGCTGAGGTCATCAGTCCCCTAGAACTTAGAACTACTTAAACCTAACTAACCTAAGGACATCACACACATCCATGCCCGAGGCAGGATTCGAACTTGCGACCGTAGCGGTCACGCGGTTCCAGACTGAAGTGCCTAGAACCGCACGGCCACACCGGCCGGCGCACTTATCTATCACCGGCAGCATCGTCTGTGTTAAAATGACGACGGAGGCAGCATTCGCTGACATAGGTGGACAACATGCACATGGACTAAAGTTCAAACATTCTGACATGCATACTAGGGAGGTGACAGCAGACCACGCTGCTTTTGGTGTTGGAACAGTTCGTGTGTTTGAGCTGCCTTCCGAGGTGCGCCAAGACATCGTCATTGATACCTTCCGACCCTATGGCAACTTTGTGGGTCACATCACGGAAAAATGACAGACGTTCACGATATACCACGTGTTAAACGGTGTCCTACAGATCAAGATCGATCTGTTTAAACACATAGCATCCTATCTTCTGATAGGTGGTGTGAGAACAATCGTCATGTATGATGGCCAGCTGCGGAAATGTGTAGGATATAGACAAGAGGAGCATGTTAGGTCCAATTGTCTCTGTCGCCATTTGTCCAGATCCCGACCGGTAGTGCAGCTCCCAAAGCGACGATCATTTCTGTACCTGACACCTAAACCTCGGCTGTGTGCAATCCAGACGCATCTCTTCAGGTTGCGTCTGTTCTTCATGGGAACTCCTCCTGAGGACCGACGAAGTTGGAAGCCCTACTCAGTGTAGCTCATTGCATAATCCTGCCCTCAACGGCCTGCATTTGTCCACGTTTCGTGCAGGCATTCGCCTGGATGACGGCAAGTAAGAACCCAACCAGAGTCCTAGTGTAACAAGAAATGCGATTCATTCTACATGTGACACGTTTCTGTCGATCCCCTCTGATGCTGTGCCCAATGCAATCATAACTACGATGTCGTTGAATCAACACACATTCAGCAATGACCTTTAAATGGTGTGCTTCGAAACACCTGTGCCTGCACAGATAGCTAGCTGCCTATCCTGGATTACACACTGGGGGATCCTCCGAGCCGGCCGGAGTGGCAGAGCGCTTCTAGGCGCTTCAGTCTGGAGCCGCGCGACCGCTACGGTCGCAGGTTCGAATCCTGCCTCGGGCATGGATGTGTGTGATGTCCTTAGGTTGGTTAGGTTTAAGTAGTTCTACGTTCTAGGGGACTGATGACCACAGCAGTTAAGTCCCATAGAGCTCAGAGCCATTTGAACCATTTTTGATCCTCCGACCACTGCGTTTTGTTATGATACATGATCGTCCAATACCATACGGCCTACTCGTTGTTTCACCATCCTTCAACCAGTTTCCGAAAGTACTCACGACAGTAGTATGCCAACAAGAAACCAACTTCGCCGTTTCAGAGATTCTCGTTTTCAGGCGCATCGCCGAATATTGTAACCTTTGTCGAAACCACATACATCAGCGGATTTCCGCATTTGCGGTTCGTATATTGGCTGTAATGACTGCCCATTCGTTTCTCTTCCGCTTACAGTCTTTCCTTACTGCATCACGTGCTCGCAACACCACCAGGCGGCAGACATTCAACCTCCTAGTGGGTTCAAATGGTTCAAATGGCTCTGAGCACTATGGGACTTAACATCTGTGGTCATCAGTCCCCTAGAACTTAGAACTACTTAAACCTAACTAACCTAGAACCGTACGGGCACACCGGCCGGCTCGTAGTGGGCAGTGGTCATAAAGTTTTGGCTCATTAGCATGTGTTTACCGATGTGATGCCAACCAAGGATTTGTAGCGCCATGTTGCGCATAGGCTGTCTGCTGCAGCTACAGCACGGATGTACGTGTTGTGGGGCAGCTGGTGGGAATTATATGTTGTTATTTAAAAGTGTTCCTATTATTTAATGTAGATATTATGCACTTCCCTACCGTTCTCAACACTGGCTCTCTAACTACAATTTTGGCAACCAGAAAGTGATTAGCAAAACGTGAAGCCTGTAATTGGAATTCCTAGTGTCCACTTCATCTGAGAAATACACTTATAGCTACAGGTTAAAGCTCTGAGGAATTAGGAAATTGTCTGGTATTCATAATCAAAAACGATCGTGAAAAAAAAACGTTCTCTATTTTCTGGAAGTCACAGATGAAAAAAAATAGAATCCACACAATCTGACTGACAGAGCAGTTCAGAGTCTAATGCGCTGATGCCACTATAACTGTCCAAATTAAATATTTAAATGAATGCTCGCCATAATTTGATGATAATATTCATCAAACGCCACGCTAAATAATGGTAGAATGTCTGTCCCGCAGCGGCACGTGAAAATACGACATACGCAAACTGAAGATAGATAGTGAAAGTCATCCCAGAATTAACACTTCACTCGAAAATGATTTCATGGTTACGCGTATCCCGAGTAACTTAATACGGCATCCGAGGCTGTTTATAGCAATGATACCGACACGACGCGACTCCCGACACAGATGACGTGCTATTCAGCGTCTGGAGAGAACTGGGGCCTTGCTTCCTCTCGCAGCGTTCTTATATATAAAGCCGAGGTGCGGACGGCTAAGGGAACGCCTGATCAAATCGGCTCTCCCGACTAGCCGCTGGGCTACTAAAGCACCACTTTAAGTTACTGAATAAATCATAGCTTCTTTTGCTGATGGCCGATGAAGCTCTCAATTTAAATGTGCATTCAGCACTCAGGTAAGTAACCATAATAAACGTTTGACATGGCTAAGTTAAATATTTTGGGCGAGAGAATTAATTTAATTACACTACACGCAGTAGACGAACTCTGAACTAGCCATTTGGAGATACGCTATTGCTATAGTTTTATAGTTATTCAAATGAAACTTCTCACATCTTTATGGTTATAGCGGATCTCCATTCTACTTACATATAAACATCCTAGCCTTATTTATTAGCCTACTTAATCTACACTCCTGGAAATTGAAATAAGAACACCGTGAATTCATTGTCCCAGGAAGGGGAAACTTTATTGACACATTCCTGGGGTCAGGTACATCACATGATCACACTGACAGAACCACAGGCACATAGACACAGGCAACAGAGCATGCACAATGTCGGCACTAGTACAGTGTATATCCACCTTTCGCAGCAATGCAGGCTGCTATTCTCCCATGGAGACGATCGTAGAGATGCTGGATGTAGTCCTGTGGAACGGCTTGCCATGCCATTTCCACCTGGCGCCTCAGTTGGACCAGCGTTCGTGCTGGACGTGCAGACCACGTGAGACGACGCTTCATCCAGTCCCAAACATGCTCAATGGGGGACAGATCCGGAGATCTTGCTGGCCAGGGTAGTTGACTTACACCTTCTAGAGCACGTTGGGTGGCACGGGATAAATGCGGACGTGCATTGTCCTGTTGGAACAGCAAGTTCCCTTGCCGGTCTAGGAATGGTAGAACGATGGGTTCGATGACGGTTTGGATGTACCGTGCACTATTCAGTGTCCCCTCGACGATCACCAGTGGTGTACGGCCAGTGTAGGAGATCGCTCCCCACACCATGATGCCGGGTGTTGGCCCTGTGTGCCTCGGTCGTATGCAGTCCTGATTGTGGCGCTCACCTGCACGGCGCCAAACACGCATACGACCATCATTGGCACCAAGGCAGAAGCGACTCTCATCGCCGAAGACGACACGTCTCCATTCGTCCCTCCATTCACGCCTGTCGCGACACCACTGGAGGCGGGCTGCACGATGTTGGGGCGTGAGCGGAAGACGGCCTAACGGTGTGCGGGACCGTAGCCCAGCTTCATGGAGACGGTTGCGAATGGTCCTCGCCGATACCCCAGGAGCAACAGTGTCCCTAATTTGCTGGGAAGTGGCGGTGCGGTCCCCTACGGCACTGCGTAGGATCCTACGGTCTTGGCGTGCATCCGTGCGTCGCTGCGGTCCGGTCCCAGGTCGACGGGCACGTGCACCTTCCGCCGACCACTGGCGACAACATCGATGTACTGTGGAGACCTCACGCCCCACGTGTTGAGCAATTCGGCGGTACGTCCACCCGGCCTCCCGCATGCCGACTATACGTCCTCGCTCAAAGTCCGTCAACTGCACATACGGTTCACGTCCACGCTGTCGCGGCATGCTACCAGTGTTAAAGACTGCGATGGAGCTCCGTATGCGACGGCAAACTGGCTGACACTGACGGCGGCGGTGCACAAATGCTGCGCAGCTAGCGCCATTCGCCGGCCAACACCGCGGTTCCTGGTGTGTCCGCTGTGCCGTGCGTGTGATCATTGCTTGTACAGCCCTCTCGCAGTGTCCGGAGCAAGTATGGTGGGTCTGACACTCCGGTGTCAATGTGTTCTTTTTTCCATTTCCAGGAGTGTATCTTGCTTCCTTAATTTTTAAGACAAAAACCAGAAAATTATGAATTTCAACAAAAATCTTAATTTGTGAGATCCAAAGTACTGTTTCTATTAAATTATTATGGAAAAGGAATCTAAATATAAATTTTTAAGTCTCTAGCTCTTTTCTGTTGCGCCAATGATTTTTACAGAAAAACGTCCAAATTTCGATAATGGTTAAAGTTATTGAACTGACATTCAACACATATTAATTTAGTATTACTCCTGACATGCTAGAAATGTTTTAGGTTATTTGCTTGATTTTTAAAGTATTGCGCAACATTTATGACGTCAGAGCTAGTTACAGTGGACTGGCTGGCACACAGTGGAAAGACTGATGTGAGTTTATTACGGCGTGAGTAGGCTGCTTCCCTACAGTGTGCCCAGCTGCCTGGCGGCTGGTAATTTGACAGATTTTACACATTTTTTCATTGCCTGCGGTGTGTCTTAGCGTCTAAAATTTTGGCATTCTGTTTCTTTCGGTGTATTATTCCTCTACAAAAAATTTCAGGGCACGTTTCAACATGTCGGATTTAGCAGTTCCCTTGTGATTTTACAAGATAAAATTAACTTTTCACTACTTTCATCAGTACAGATCTTGTCTCAGAAAAACTATTTGAGTCACAGTATGTAAACTGCTTCATGAAATTAATAATTAGAATGTTTTCTTTGGTACTGCTTCTTCAACGTACACTTGTGAAACTTCCCCTTAGAAAAATTATACATGACTGTGCTTAAACTGACACACAATATTTTTTAGCGGAACGCAATCTGACTTTCAAAAATCTCTACAAAAGAATTGTCCTGACTAATATTAACCTATACCTTTCACAAATCACTTACCTCACCAAAATCTTCGTTACTCGAACTACTGCAATACAGCGAGCGCCACTACTGCCAGCTAAATAAAAGATTCAAACTACGGAAGGCACTAACTACTGAAAGGCATAGTTAGCAAATGAAAGATTTTGATAGAGAACAAACAATGTATTTTCCTTAATAGTCATAATATATATAGCAGTTCATGACATCCAGTCTTACAAATTTCAAATCTCCGCCATCTCTCTCCCCACATCCACCACTGCTGGCGGCTCACCTCCAACTGTGCAACGCTACGTGCTGTTAACATCCAGCTGCCGCTGCCCAACACTACAATGGCAGACAACAATTCAAACTAGCCACAGACTGCACACAGCACAGCCAGTGATTTTCATACAGAGCGCTACATGGCGTTACCCATATAAGAACCTAAACAGCCTACTTACATAGCCCAAATGCTCCCCACAAAAAATTATACAAATTGTTTTAGGCAGTGGCCAATACAGATTTGAAGAAATTTTTCATAATTACAATAACAAAGACATCAAATGCACACACTTATTGATACAATGTTGGTCGAAAGCTAAGATTTTCTCACAGTCCATAAAGACTGTCCTGATCATTCATCACAGTAAAATTGCAGATTTTTTTCAAAGTCTGAGCAGTAAAAGAAAATGCACACTGAAGTACTGGATTTCCATGCAGTCTTGAAGAAGTAGTCCTTCCAACGGAAAGACAGAGCTGACTCTTGACATGCAGACAGGTAATGGGCCACAACAGAGCAGACCCACAGCAGAGTCAGTCGAAGTTTTAAGAATACTGGTCGGTAGGTCATCACAGAGCAGACCCACTATAGTCTTGGTAGAGAGTATGGGATTTGTGGGCCATCAAACGTGCAGACCCACTGTAGTCCTTGTAGAAATAATGGTACTGGTGGGCCATCAAAGATGCAGACCCACTGTAGTCCTTGTAGAGACGGCCAGCAGCCATCTGTTGGGACTGTGCAGGTGCACTATCACCATCGAAGAGTCTTGTGGAGAATATAGCAAGTCCATAAACCACCACATGTCCACTCACAAAAAATTTGTTTGAAATGTCCTTAGAACCAGCAATGCTGTTATCCAGTCCCTTGCTGAAATATTAACACATGTGCAAACACTATCAGTCCCTACTTCTCACATATTGTCCATATACTATGACCAACAGAAACGTGTGCCGTGAAATGTAACTTACAAGTTACTTAATTTGATGAACTGGTGTCAATTACAATTTTATAACATAAGAATACAATAACAAAAGTACAAAATACATCATTAAAGAACATAACAATACAAATAAATTTGTAGTAGTACAGGCTTTACAAAAGAATAGAAATAAACAGGTACATCAGTGTTACAGGAATTATGACATAAGTACATACATAAAGATCAGAATAACTTTTGAAACATCAACTTCACACATGAGCATTAAAACAAAACAGAATAAATAATGTCTAAGCATCTTTACACAGAAAAAAAACATAATATTAGAAAAATTCCACAACATAACTCATATCAGCTAAACACATAAAGACAGGAAAACACAAATATACAAGAGTACACAAACACATAGCAGAATAACACAAGAGGAAAGGGCAGGGTTTGTTTTCAGTGTAACATTTGGTACTGCAGTCCAACCTAAAACTTCATTCCAAAGATCTTTCATCTTATTTCAACATTTGTTTCCACCAAAAAAATCCTATCCAAGCATGCTTTCTGAATTTATATGTTCACATATTTCTTACCTCATTATTTATTTTCCATTATCTTACCTCATCATTTATTTCCAAGAAAATCCTACCTATACCTGTTGTCCCTAAACCCTACTTTTTTGCTCATATCCTCTTTCAAAATACTTGTTTTGGCCAAACCATTTTCTTATAGCTTCTCAATGCATTTCTTCCAATTCATCACAACTCGTTCTCTGATATAGCCTACCCCATCTTAAGCTAACTTAAATTTACTGAGCTCAGATGCTAAACTAAGGAATGAGGCAATGCAGCAGCACAAAACAATTAACACAAACAGCAATGATAAAAAATACAAATGGCAAAGCAAGCAGCATAAATTAGCAAAGCAAATGCAATATTACAACTAATATAAGGCAATGCGCAGCAAACAAGAAAAATAAATTCGTAGTAAAACTGGCTTAACAGAGTAATACCAAGTCAAATTCAGTAACACTATGACTGGCAAACAGCAGCAGCAAATGCAGTAACTTATATCTAAACATGACAAAGCTCAAGCAGAAAAAATATTACACTAAAGATGGCCATGTCTAATACCTATGTCACATCTTAATACTAGAGTGATGCATCACAATTTATTCTAGAAAAGAAATTAGCAAGTCATTAAAAAAGTATTTATACAATTCCTGTGAAGGGAAATGTCTATTTGTGCTCTCTTTTCTAAGAAAGTTTATCAGAAACGTATTCTTTACTGGGTCTGTAGACAGAAAATAGTGATATTAGTACATCTATTTAATTTTATAATAACTAATGCTGCAGTGCAGCTAGAAACTAGATATTAAAGAAAATGAGCAAATATGTACAAAGGAAGGCATGAAACATCATTCATTAGCCATATGGCATTTCATAAGGTAGTAAAAAATCTGTCAACTAGAAAGACAGTAGTCATAATCAGGTGTATAGACATAAAAATATTTCTCGTCATTTCATTAGGGCCGGCCGCGGTGGTCTCGCGGTTCTAGGCGCTCAGTCCGGAACCGCATGACTGCTACAGTCGCAGGTTCGAATCCTGCCTCGGGCATGGATGTGTGTGATGTCCTTAGGTTAGTTAGGTTTAAGTAGTTCTAAGTTCTAGGGGACTGATGACCACAGATGTTAAGTCCCATAGTGCTCAGAGCCATTTTAACCATTTCATTAGGCATTTTAGTAAATATCATAAATTAAAAGCTCCACAGTATAATCATATGTTTCCAAGTTTGAGCGTGTCGTATTTGCGATGCTTTCTACAAAGAAATGTCAATAGCGAGGATAATGGACTCTTTTTCTTCTCCACATAATAGCTTTCTTTTGTCAGACGACTATCTCTCAGCTGGGCGCCCAAAACGCATTACGTCAAGGTCGCTTACCTTTCTTACTGAAATATTTACGACAGCAGTTTCCGCTACAGTGACAGTCTCATAAAAATATTTTCACAGGTTGAGAATTTGCGTTACAAATGTGTGGAAACAAAATCCCATAAATATAACAGTGTTCAAAAAGTTTTCGTCGGCATTATGATACATTCGCGCGTTTACACACATTTCATAACTCTTAAAGTATGATTCTTGGTTCCAACATCCTTTTTCACAAACAAGAGTCTCTAACTTGTATTCATTGTTCATATACATATAAACACGTAATCACGTTCCTCATATACGGTAGCATCATCTCATTGATCGTAAACATACCTCAACAGCATAATACACATCGTCATCGTAAAAATTACATCATAACAGATCAATCACATCTCAGAATCGTCACAGCTTCTTTCAATAATTTCAAGACCTTCAATAAAGTCATCTACCTCAAACGTACTTCAAAAATCATGATCCCTTACCAAATACATCATTCTAAGCTCTCATATTATCACAGTGGTTCAGAAAAAATATGAACAGTTCACAAAGTACAGACAAAATACAATTTCATAAGTGTGAAATTATCCAACTGTGTAGTTGCGTAAACATGTGTCACTGACATAAAAAAAATTTGTTTCTCTGTTAAATAATCAGATAGATGTGTAATTCTGTGTTGGAGAAATATGGTACCGATGTGTAAAGTTGTATAAGCAAATACCATATCAGCTAGGGTTCCTTGTGCTTGCCACATACATGATACACAAAGTAAGCGTGTACCCCCCCCTGAGGATTAATGTAATTATACCCTCATGTGTTACAGATTACAGCAATGGAATGAAATGTATCACGGAAAACTTTCTTTGTAATTCAGAAATCTTTAAAAATAAATGTTTTAAGTATAAAATTAATCACTCAAATACGTGTCCTGTAGCGCTAAACTGTGCGTCTTGTTGCAACATAATCTCTGTGGAAGTGTCGTAGTTATCGTCCTCCGAAAGCTAAGTTCTGCAGAAGTCAATGTACTTGCCTCATGATAAACAAAAGTGAAATGTTTTGCGTATAGATATCGTAGTTATTATGGTTATTGGCGTGATGAAGAAAGTACTATACAATAACGTATTGTTGTGCCACGAAAAAGGCTGTCTCATTGTTGCTATACCACAAAAGTTACTACTAAAACATGTTTTACTCTCCAGAATAATGCAGAAAAACTGTGCAGATATAAAACAGAAACACAGTAGTTGTCACATAAACTAACCACTGTGTCGTCTGGTATCTCACAGAAAGTACTTTAAATCCGGAATGTACTTTCAAGTAAACCAAAATGTTGCATTAAAATCTCACTAGCAGTACCAGTATATGTTCTAAGTATGTAAGCCTTATAGTCGTTACGTAATCGTGCAACTAACAAGCAAGAATGTACACACACAATAACACTGTGACGTCTGTTCACTATGACAATGCATTCGTAATTTCTGTTTCAATAAGTTCTCTTGGTTCTTGACTGGATATTTAACTTCAAACATTGTTGCATGTTAACAGGTTCTAAGTCTGACAAGCGTACTAGTAACGTAAAGTGAAAAGTTATATGGCAAAGACAAAGTTAAAAAGCAGATTATCTTTCAATAAACGGTCTTACATGTGAAATGTGGTGCAATCCTTTACTCTTCCTAGTACGCACAGTTTCAACTTCAACGCAATTATCATGTGGTATACGTCGGATTCTGTAAGGTCCATTGTAAACTAGAAAGAATTTGTGACTCAAGTGTTTCTTCTTATGTGATACTGAATGAGCTTTAATGAGGACTTTCTGACCAATGTATAATTTCTTTGCATTTGCTTTACCGTGTAGTTTTCTACTTTTGTCTGCTGCAGATTTTATATTTTTAATAGCCAAATCAATTATGTCCTTGTGTCGAAGTTTACGTGTGTTCGGGAAATGTACAAGCTCTATGATTCTGTTCGGTGGTTCTTCATTCTTCAGTACAAGAGTAGGTGGCAAAGCAGTGGAATCATGAGGCATTTCGTTCAGCACATTTTGAAATAAGTGTAAATATCTGTCCCAATGCTGATGCTTTCTGTAACAATAAAGTCTGCAAAGCTTATTGATTTCTTTCATAATCCTTTCAGACGGGTTACAATGTGGTGAGTATAATGAAATAAAAAAAATAGGTTTGATTTTATGATTCCGAAGCATGCGTGACCAAACAGCAGATCTGAATTGCGGTCCGTTATCTGAAATGACTTTAGCAACGTGGCCAACTTCACGTAATAAATTTTTAATAAAGGCGTTGGATACAGACCGTCCAGTGGCTTTACGTAACGGAGTGAAAGAAACAAATTTTGAAGTAAGTTCAACAGCGACTAGAACGTACGAAAATCCATTCGATGTTCTGACAAGGGGTCCCAAGAGATCAACAGCAGGAAATTATTTTACTTTAGAAGGAATAATAGGAAACAACGGAGCACGATGTGAGATAGTAGATGGTTTCGCCTTTTCACAAAGTTTACAAATAGACAAGACTCTTCGAATTCTCTTTTCCATATTGTTAAAATAACAAGTCGTCCGAAGAATATGATAACATTTTCGTGGACCAAAATGTGCATAGCTGAAATGAATGTACCAAATGAGCTTATTACCAAAATCGTCTGGAATGCAAAGTACCCATAGCTTGTCATCAACAGTGCAGCGTTTGAAGAGTATGTTGTTTCTAACCAGATAATAATGCCGAATCTGAGTGTGCGGCTTTTCATGCCATTTACTTTTGATGTCTTTCCAAATCGGATCTTTATCTTGTTCATGAGCAATGTCCTTTAAAGATGTGGTAATGAAGTTTTCAAGGGCGACTTTCTGAATGTAAAGAATACTGAAATTTTTCTCGAGGTTGCCTTCTGTGTTACTTTTCTCAAGCCCAGCCGGTGCGCGTGACAGTGCGTCCGCAACAATGTTCTCCTTGCCGGGAATGTAGACTATTGTGAAGTGGAATTCTTGCAGAAACAATGCCCAACGTTTTAACCTGTCATGATTTAATTTTGAAGACATAAAAAATTGTAATGCACGATGATCACTGTATACTTTTACGTGCTTACCAGAAAGAAAGAAACGGAATTTGTTAAATGCCCAAACGATAGCTAAAGCTTATAATTCAGTAAAGGAATAATTTTTTTCAGATTTTGTTAGCACTCGGCTAGCAAAAGCAATGGTTTTCTGAACAGTAGTGGCATTTTCTGTGGCTTCTTGAAATAAATGGGCCCCAAGACCGACTTTAGAAGAATCCGTGCTAAGGCAGAAATCTTGTGACAGATCTGGATGAGCTAGTATTGGCGCGTTAAGTAACGCTTCTTTCAAAGAACTGAATTCCAACTGTGCTTGTTCGTCCCAGTTCCAAATAGTATTTTTTCCAGTATGAGAACAAAGTTTTGGTGTAACTAGAATTTGCATATTCAGAAACGACGGTAAAAATTTACGAGACCTGGAAAACTGTGGACTTGTTTTTTTGTGGATGGAACTGGAATGCCTCTGATTGCTTCTAACTTTTCAGGATCCGGCTGAATGCCTTCAGAAGAAAGAGTGTGTCCCAAAAACTTCACCTTTGTCCTACCAAATTCAGACGTTTCCAAGTTAACTGTAATTCCAGATTCTGCAAAAATATGTAACACGCTGTTGAGGATGCGATTGTGTTGTTCCCATGGGGCTTCTGCTATCAGAATATCGTCCACATATAAGGTGATGTGACTTTTTAAGAACTCAGGTAATATGGAATTTAGCCCGCGAATGAATGCTGCCGAAGAAATGTTCAAACCAAAAGGAAGTTTCCGAAACTGATAACAAACGCCGAAACAAAGGAAAGCTGTGTATTTTCTACATTCTGGATGAAGTTCGATCTGATAAAAGCTGGATCTGAGATCAATAGAAGACAACACTTTTACGACATTAAAATTTTGAAGAAGTTCTTCCAACGTTTGCGGCCTGTCTGTTTCAGGAATGATGATAGTATTGATTTATCTCGAATCTAAGACAAGCCTGATCGATCTATTTTTCTTCTCAGCAACATGTAATGGATTGTTGTATGAGCTTACTGCAGGCTCAATAATGCCCTCGTCAAGAATAGATTGTATTTCTGTTCTAACACGGTCCCTATAATGTGCCGGAATTACATATGGTCTAACACAAAATTTAGTATGCTCACGAACACGAAATTGGTATTGAAATCCCTTGACTGTTCCTGTTTTGTGAGTAGAAACTGTGGAATGTGCTTGTAAAATCTCAAAAAGGTCCTGCCTATCAGTGTCATTACAATTCTCAATTGTTTGAATTTTATTCTGAATTAACTCATTAGTATCAAATGCGCCATCGATATCATCCCTGTCAGTACTTGCAAAGTGATTGTTAGTGTCAAGTTCCGCCGAAAATTCCGAACTGTTGTCTAACAGGAGGTAAAGCCGATTAATTTCTTCGTCATGGTTTGAGAGCCGTCTTCAAATTTCAAAGCTACTGACTTAACTTCTTTTTCTAAACTTATTTCAGCATCGTGAAAGTTTAAGATTGCATTGTATTCATTCAAAAAGTCTACTCCCAATATAATTTCCGTCGACAATAATGGAATAATAAGAAAGCTCATAGAGAAGCTGTGGCTTTGACAAAAGAATTCTAAGTTGGTTTGTTGGCGTACATCTACACTTTTTCCAAAGATTGCACCTTGTAGTTTAATCTTACGTAACGGAAGTGTGGAACAATCGTTCGATTTGTTGCATTTGCTAAAGGCTGTTTCACTAATTACTCAAATGGGACTGCCAGAGTCAAGTACTGCCGTAAATTTTACGTCATTTACTGTAATGTGAATCACAGGATATGCAATGTTGTTATGTTTTACGTCGTGTTCCTGGAGTAAGATGTCCCTAATGTCTTCCATTTTTTCGTAATTACTAGCTACGGCAGCTGCGTCGTTAGTTTCATACGTACGTTTTGTGGCTGCCAGCGGTATGAGTCATTGCCTATTGTCTCTTTGTTGGAGCGCGTCGTTATTGGGGTTTGGAGACCTAACTTCTACAAATTCACCTTGTCGAGAGGGCCCTGCCCTGTTTAAATCCCGCCAGTTCGGATGCAATTCAGGTCTGTCATTACGTTTCTAGCATTTGTAGACTTACAGAAAGCTTTTGACAATGTTAACTGGAATACTCTCTTTCAAATTCTGAAGGTGGCAGGGGTAAAATACAGGGAGCGAAAGGCTATTTACAATTTGTACAGAAACCAGGTGGCAGTTATAAGAGTCGAGGGGCATGAAAGGGAAGCAGTGGTTGGGAAAGGAGTGAGACAGGGTTGTAGCCTCTCCCTGATGTTATTCAATCTGTATATTGAGCAAGCAGTAAAGGAAACAAAAGAAAAATTTGGAGTAGGTATTAAAATTCATGGAGAAGAAGTAAAAACTTTGAGGTTCGCCGATGACATTGTAATTCTGTCAGAGACAGCAAAGGACTTGGAAGAGCAGTTGAACGGAATGGACAGTGTCTTGAAAGGAGGATATAAGATGAACATCAACAAAAGCAAAACGAGGATAATGGAATGTAGTCAAATTAAATCGGGTGATGCTGAGGGAATTAAATTAGGAAATGAGACACTTAAAGTAGTAAAGGAGTTTTGCTATTTAGGGAGTAAAATAACTGATGATGGTCGAAGTAGAGAGGATATAAAATGTAGACTGGCAATGGCAAGGAAATCGTTTCTGAAGGAGAGAAATTTGTTAACGTCGAGTATAGATTTAAGTGTCAGGAAGTCGTTTCTGAAAGTATTTGTATGGAGTGTACCCATGTATGGAAGTGAAACATGGACGATAACTAGTTTGGACACGAAGAGAATAGAAGCTTTCGAAATGTGGTGCTACAGAAGAATGCTGAAGATAAGGTGGGTAGATCATGTAACTAATGAGGAGGTATTGAATAGGATTGGGGAGAAGAGAAGTTTGTGGCACAACTTGACTAGAAGAAGGGATCGGTTGGTAGGACATGTTTTGAGGCATCAAGGGATCACAAATTTAGCATTGGAGGGCAGTGTGGAGGGTAAAAATGATAGAGGGAGACCAAGAGATGAATACACTAAGCAGATTCAGAAGGATGTAGGTTGCAGTAGGTACTGGGAGATGAAGAAGCTTGCACAGGATAGAGTAGCATGGAGAGCTCCATCAAACCAGTCTCAGGACCGAAGACCACAACAACAATAACGTTACGATGATATCGTCTGTCATCATGTCGGTAGATTCCATAGTTTCTTTCTTGTCGGTCACGTGGTGGATAATTCCTCCCTGAATCGTAGCTGCGCGCTGGACCGTTGCGTCTAAAGTTATTCTGTCTCCCTTAATAATAATTATTTTGGTTCCCAAATTGTGTGTTTCTCTGATTGACTCTGTGATAGTCACTACCGCGGAGAGATGATCTTTCCCTGTAATTATTACTACTCTGCCAACGGTTGTCATACGGGTGCTGTCTGTTTTGGTCACGATTTGTGTTGTGAGAATAGCCTTGTCGTGTCCAGTTATTATTTCTTTCATCCCAGAATTGGGACGGATGTGACCTGTAATTGTTGTGTTCCTGTTTTCGCGTTCTGCGATTATCAGTGTCAATTTCTAATTCTTGTAAGAGTCCCTGAAAAGCTTCAATGTCGTCTTTGCAACGTCCTGCCAAAATAATATGTCGTAAATGTTCAGGTAATTTGATTAAGCAAATGCGGATGAGTTCTGAGGGGCTGTATGGGTTTGACAGGTACTGATTCTTGTGCAACATGTCTTCAAAATATTTCACAAGACTGGAGAATTCAGATTGTTCGAAATGTTTCATCATTATGATGCTATGTTTGACTCGGTCTTGTGTAGCTTGAGACCAATATGCTGAGAGGAAGGCATGATACAATTCTCCTTCACTGTGACAATCGTGAATGACCGATCTCATTCTTACAGCTGGTACATTCTCTAAGTAGCCACACATAAATTCTAATCTGTGTTCTAACGACCAGTTGGGAGGAAAACAATGAGAGAATTGATGGAGCCATGCTTGTGACTGAATGTCGTTGCCAGAATTCTTAAATGTTTTTAATTTACGTTTAGTAATGAACAGCTTATAGTGAAAATCATCATGTCGGCGAGTCGCATGTCGGTCATTGTTACGTCGTTTCGGCGGTTCCATCTCAAAATTCGGTGTACCTTGCCAATTTCTTTCATAATTTCCGAAGTGCCCGGAGTTATTATTTTGTGGCTGTTCCGTATTTCTATGTCCCTCTTCCCGTATTGGAGCACGAGTGGCCCCTAAAATATGTAATTCCTGTATTACCTGTGTCAACTGATCTTGTACTACCCAGATTTCTCTTTGGTGTTGCGTATTAATTTGATTCTGATTTTGTTTGAATTTCCTGATTTGTTCGCACTCTTCTGTGTCATTAAAGACTACCGGTTTTGTGTCATTCAGATCATCATCTACCTTTGTAAATAAGTTAGTGAACTGATCCGAAAGTTCGGCTACTTCCTCCGATAGTGTACTTATTTTCTCAGTGTGTTTTTCTGAACCAAGTTTCAGAGTATCTACTGTGTCCTTTAAGTTTTCCTGAGTTCATGCAAGTTGCGTAACCGAATCGGTAGATGCAACTGAGTCAATTTTAGCTTGCAAGGTGTCGTGATTTTCATGAACTATAGTTTGCAGTACCTTTATGGCTGCTTCGTGATTCTGTAATGCATTTTCATGACGCGAAAAAATAGGTTGAAAATGCTCACAAATTTGTGTTTTTACGTCATTACAGACTTTTTGACATTTCGATTCAATGTTATGTAACTCAGTAGTTAAATCTTCACGTGTTTGTTCAAGTGTGGTGTCTAACTTTTGAAGATTTTGTTCCATTGTGTCTAACTTTTGAAGATTTTGTTCCATTGTGTCTAACTTTTGAAGATTTTGTTCCATTGTGTCTAACTTCTGAAGATTTTGTTCCATTGTGTCTAACTTTTGAAGATTTTGTCCCATTTGTTTCTGATTTTGTTCAAGCGTTGTGTCAAACTTTTGAAGATTTTGTTCCATTGTGTCTAACTTTTGTAGCCTTTGTCCCATTTGTTGTATTAACTGTAATAACAATGCACTGGTGCCTGAAACATGTTCCTCAGTGCTTTTCGGCAGTGAAGTGGCACCGGTAACATTCACATTTTGACAAGCAGAAAATGTGTCTTGACTTATTTGAGAAAACGGTGAGGACCCAAAACCTGAATCTGCAGTATTTGCAAAATTGTGTCGTGTCATTCCCGATTCCTGAGGCGGGCTGTTGCCGACCGATCGATCGATAATGCTTCCCTGTTCACTAGTTGTTTCACTGTCTACGCCATTATTTGCAGCCCGCTCCATTTCCCTATGCACAATTACCAAATTACTACTTTGAACATTAGTTAATTCATTACACGATGGCGCTAACACACTTCTTTCTTCTTCACTGTCATTTCTCAGTTTACTTTGAAGCCTAGTATTACGTTTTTCACACGCCATTATTGTCACAATATTTCACACGACAACACAGAAAAGCACAATTTGAAGAGCAAAATAACAACACACATTAACATAGCATTGAAAATAATATCTAGTTAATTGCAAGCGCAGCTGCGAAATACTTGGTGCAAATCTACATGCATGCCACAACTGTGTACAACAATGAAAGACTGCAACTACAAAGGAGATTCTCTCTACAATTATGCGCCAGCAATAAACAATAGCTACACTAATTACACAAACTACAAGAAAAAATCAGAAAATTCCAGTGAGGTATCCTCGGCTAAGGGTCGACATATGAAACGTCCCCTTTGAACAATTACACACGACTGTGCTTAAACCGACACACAATATTTTTAGCGCAACGCAATCTGACTTTCAAAAATTCCTACAAAAGAATGGCTCTGACTAACATTAACCTATACGTTTCACAAATCACTTACCTCACAAAAATCTTGGTTACTCGAACTACTGCAATACAGCAAGCGCCACTACTGCCAGCTAAATAAAAGATTCAAACTACGGAAGGCACTAACTACTGATAGGCATAGTTAGCAAATGAAAGATTTTAATAGAGAACAAACAATGTATTTACCTTAATAGTCATCAAAAGTCATAATATATATAGCAGTTCACGACATCCATTCTCACAAATTTCAAAATTCCGCCATTTCTCTCCCCACGTCCACCACTGCTCGCGGCTCACCTCCAACTGCGCAACGCTACGCGCTGTTAACATGCAGCTGCCCAACACTACTATGGCCAACAACAATGCAAAGCAGCCACAGACTGCACACAGCACAGCCAGTGATTTTCATACAGAGCGCTACGTGGCGTTACCAATAAGAAAACATAAACAGCCTACTTACACACTGTATATGTCTTTATCATTTTACAAGAATTTAAACGCACTGTATAAGTATTTACCATTTTACAAGAACTAGGAAAGGAATGGGAAGGATTGCATCATGGTTGTAGCATAGTAGGTTGCACGGAGCTGCACTGAAAGTCCATATATTTCTACAGAAGCACAACACCAAGTGAGACAATTTGAAGTTCTCTTCCCTGAAGTATTTATCAGTGTAGCCAAGGCACTGAAATGTTGTATTAATATTGTATGTTATCATTTTGGTAGTATTACATTAGGTACACCAAACAGTAGGACCATAATAACATCTCAATCGTTCAAGGTGGTGGACAGCTTGATATGTCAACACCACATTCTTGTATACTTCATACTCTTACATCAACGTAGAGTTAGTGCAAAAACCAAATATAGTGCTCCATGATCATGAGGATGGACAGGAAAAACGGATATTGCAGTAATTTCTGGTAATTAGGTCAGAAGGTGAAGTACATTAAGTCTTATGCTAGTCATCATTGAGAATTACACTAGTCTGTCAACCGATCTGAACAATTACTGGCATTCATTGGCTATTTACAGAGCATTTAAGTAGTATGTATGGAGTATTACAGAACATTATTCATAAGTCATCACAATATAGTAATTACTGGCACTCATTGGCCAGTTACAAAGCATTGCTTTATGCATCATTCAGAAGTCATCATTCAAAATGAGTTAGTTATTGGCATAGCATTTATACATAATTCATCTAATTATAGTAATCATTGCCATTCATTGGCCAGTTACTAAACATGTAGCAAGTATTGAATATTACAAAACACTATTCATAACTCATCTGATTGCGGTAATTATTGTCACTCATTTGCCAGTTACAAAGTATTCATATAGTTTTACAAAACATTATTCAGTATTATTCTCAAGCCATCATTCAAAACAGGAGTTATCGAGTGTAGCATCCAGCTACTGGTGTTTATATATGATATCATGTAAGTGACATAAGACATATTTAAAATGTAAGACATTTTAACTGTTACTCAAGGTCGGTAGTCGACTAATACATAGACATAATGGAATCAATACATCAGAAAAATTTGCATTATATTTAGGACTAGAAATACACTCCTGGAAATGGAAAAAAGAACACATTGACACCGGTGTGTCAGACCCACCATACTTGCTCCGGACACTGCGAGAGGGCTGTACAAGCAATGATCACACGCACGGCACAGCGGACACACCAGGAACCGCGGTGTTGGCCGTCGAATGGCGCTAGCTGCGCAGCATTTGTGCACCGCCGCCGTCAGTGTCAGCCAGTTTTCCGTGGCATACGGAGCTCCATCGCAGTCTTTAACACTGGTAGCATGCCGCGACAGCGTGGACGTGAACCGTATGTGCAGTTGACGGACTTTGAGCGAGGGCGTATAGTGGGCATGCGGGAGGCCGGGTGGACGTACCGCCGAATTGCTCAACACGTGGGGCGTGAGGTCTCCACAGTACATCGATGTTGTCGCCAGTCGTCGGCGGAAGGTGCACTTGCCCGTCGACCTGGGACCGGACCGCAGCGACGCACGGATGCACGCCAAGACCGTAGGATCCTACGCAGTGCCGTAGGGGACCGCACCGCCACTTCCCAGCAAATTAGGGACACTGTTGCTCCTGGGGTATCGGCGAGGACCATTCGCAACCGTCTCCATGAAGCTGGGCTACGGTCCCGCACACCGTTAGGCCGTCTTCCGCTCACGCCCCAACATCGTGCAGCCCGCCTCCAGTGGTGTCGCGACAGGCGTGAATGGAGGGACGAATGGAGACGTGTCGTCTTCAGCGATGAGAGTCGCTTCTGCCTTGGTGCCAATGATGGTCGTATGCGTGTTTGGCGCCGTGCAGGTGAGCGCCACAATCAGGACTGCATATGACCGAGGCACACAGGGCCAACACCCGGCATCATGGTGTGGGGAGCGATCTCCTACACTGGCCGTACACCACTGGTGATCGTCGAGGGGACACTGAATAGTGCACGGTACATCCAAACCGTCATCGAACCCATCGTTCTACCATTCCTAGACCGGCAAGGGAACTTGCTGTTCCAACAGGACAATGCGCGTCCGCATGTATCCCGTGCCACCCAACGTGCTCTAGAAGGTGTAAGTCAACTACCCTGGCCAGCAAGATCTCCGGATCTGTCCCCCATTGAGCATGTTTGGGACTGGATGAAGCGTCGTCTCACGCGGTCTGCACGTCCAGCACGAACGCTGGTCCAACTGAGGCGCCAGGTGGAAATGGCATGGCAAGCCGTTCCACAGGACTACATCCAGCATCTCTACGATCGTCTCCATGGGAGAATAGCAGCCTGCATTGCTGCAAAAGGTGGATATACACTGTACTAGTGCCGACATTGTGCATGCTCTGTTGCCTGTTTCTATGTGCCTGTGGTTCTGTCAGTGTGATCATGTGATGTATCTGACCCCAGGAATGTGTCAATAAAGTTTCCCCTTCCTGGGACAATGAATTCACGGTGTTCTTATTTCAATTTCCAGGAGTGTATATCTTCAACTGGTAGCATTATTTAGTTGTATACCAGTAATAACTGGGACTGGTAATATATTTTTTTTCTAGCAATGCATTGCGTTGGGATCGATAATTAATTGCTGGAGCATGAAAATATTTGCTTTTGACTTATTGCTGGAAATAAGGATTAATAACGTCATTCGTCATGAGTCAGCTGTAGCAAGGTTATGAAACATGTACAGTATATGTGATCACATTCATGAATGATACACAACTGGGTAAAGAAAATGCAAGTACTAGAACAAGTTTCATAACTAAGTGTTTATAGCATATTAATATCATGAAAAGCATCTCCTGGAAAAAATACAAAATGGATTATTGAGCTGAAAGAAGAAATGCATATTATGCTGAAAAGTAGTGAACTTCGAATTAACAGGTAATGAAACGTGTACTCAATATGTATGTACTCTAGCTGTCTTTCCCAAAACATTCAGTCATTATACTATGCAACATAAGACATTCTGTCAAAAGGAACTGCAACAAATACTTAAATAACTACATGGCATTTCTTAACTAACAGTAAATATATAAACGTCATCATTATCATCATCTGCAAAGAAAAACTTCATTATTCATATTACCATAACTTCATCATTATCATCACCTGCAAAGAAAAACTTCATTATTCATATTAGCATATTCTTCATATAACTATTCATCATCATTTATTATCATCTGCATATTATTCATATTACCATTTACTTCATACAACTATTCATAGTAAAGAGTTTCTTATTTCTAGCATATTTCATCACTAAAACTAAGATGTGTAGTTCTGTCTGACAGCCTGCATCAATCGCCTCGTATTCTGAAAGAAAAATAATTACTTAAGACTGCTATCATCCGATGTGTATAGTATATTATGGTTAATGCTTGTTAATTCTGATCCATTTACTCTTCATAACAAGGTACTGCATTTTCTTTTGTTCATTCCGAAGGTGAAATTCCATTTCATAGTAATCCACAGTGGTTTGTTTAATTTATTTCTTTTACACGTTATTGCTTTCTGAAAATGATGAATAAGGATTAATATCTTGCATTTAAATCATATACTCATTGAATAAAAACTTGTTTCTAGTGATATAATTAAGCATACAGCATAGCATGACAGAAAACGTATTATGTCAAAAACATAGACAGTTTTCAAGGGCAAAAAATGTACACAGAGTATCATAATGTAGTAGCAAAAAAAATGTAAAATAGTCACGATGTTGAGATATAAGGAAAAATGTCAAAGTCATCTGGTGTTTGTTACATCTTAAACATTTCATAGTACATACAGACAAAAATTCTACTTTCGATAGGAAAACAATCATACATACGTAAAAAATGGAAAATGTGCACGGTCTGATGTGTAACGACAAGAAAAGCGACCTGCTAACCTTACCTTGCCGGGCACTTGCCAGGAAAAAGTATGATAATCATCAGTAGGTAGTCACATAGATAGAATTGTATAAGTGGTCGTAAAATATGTAAGTTTATCTGGAAAAATGTGCACGGTCTGATGTGTAACGACAAGAAAAGCGACCTGCTAACCTTACCTTGCCGGGCACTTGCCAGGAAAAAATATGATAATCATCAGTAAGTGTTCAGATAAATATCTGGAAATGGCATTACAGTGTGATAAATCATAAACTATGTTCAATCAATAAAGGGTTTAATATTGGAGACATGGTGATTGCTCTTGCTTTTTCTGGTTCTCAAAGTTTCGACGTGTACTACATTGGGGTGAGGAATGCTGCGAATTCGATATGGAGCTGCGTATAGAAGCTCAAATTTACTGCATCTACTCTTTCCTCTGTTGGATAAATAGTGTGTGCGTACTAATATCTTCTGTCCAATGTGAAAGTCACGGCGTGTACAAACCTGTTTTTGCTGTCTTCTCCGGCGCTCTGCGGCACGTTTGATGTTGTTGAGCGCAATGTCAATTATTTCATGGTGACGTAGTCGACGAGATGTAGGAAAGGATACTAATTCTTTAATTTTGTTAGGTGATTCAACATTTTTCAATATAACAGTCGGAGATAGCATAGTAGATTCATTTGGTATGGAGTTAATTACATCCTGGAATGGGAGTATGTGTGTGTCCCAATCAATATGTTTTTTATGGCAGTATATTCTACATAGTTTACCAATTTCTTTCATTAGTCGTTCACAAGGGTTCGAAGAAGCATGATACCTGGATATATAGATCGGAGAAATGTTTCTAGCTTGTAACATACGTGTCCATATAGCAGATCGAAACTGTGGTCCATGGTCGGAAATTACTTTCAATACATGCCCTACATGAAATAAAAAATGTTTTACAAATGCATTCGAAATAGATTTAGCAGTAGCTTTGCGTAACGGAGTGAAGGTTACAAATTTCGAAGTGAGTTCAACAGCGACAAAGATGTAGCAAAAACCTCTATTAGTTCTGGGAATCGGACCAAAAATGTCTACAGCGGCCATGTGTCTCAATTTAACGGGTACAATGGGATGTAATGGAGGAATATGTGAAGTCCAATCTGATTTAGCTTCCTGGCAGATCTTACATGACGCTAAAACTCGTCGAATACGTTTCTCCATGTTGGTAAAATAACAATTCTGTCTCAGTATAAGAAAACATTTTCTAGCTCCGTAATGTGTGTAGTTGTTTCTTCGTAGTTGGAACAGTAATGTCACGTAAAGCTTGAAGTTTTTCAGGTCAGGCGCAATGCCTTCTGCTGAAATTACATGTCCAAGAAATTTTATAGAAGTTTTGCCAAAGTGCGATTTGCTAAGATTAACTGTGAGTCCTTGTGCACGTAAAGTTTGCAACAGTTGTTCAAGAATCAGATTGTTTTCAGACCAGTTAGCTTCTGCAATAAGAATGTCGTCTACATACGTTGTGATTCTGTCTTTTAGTTCTGTCGGAAGTATAGTATTCAAACCGCGAATAAATGCTGCTGAAGAAATTGTTAAACCGAACGGTAGTTTACAAAATTGATAACAGTCACCAAAACAGAGAAATGCTGTGTACTTTCTGCAGTTCGGATGGAGCTGAATTTGCCAAAATCCCGATTTCAAATCTAATGTGGAATAAATAGCAGTACCATGAAATTTCTGTAGAAGTTCTTCTAGTGTCTGTGGGCGATCTGCTTCATTAATAATAATGTCATTGATGTGACGCGAATCAAGCACGAGGCGAAGTGAACCATCCTTTTTCTTAACAATATGGAGCGGGTTTATGTACGGACTAACTGCCGGTTCAATAATTCCTTGGTCAAGCATAGCTTGCAATTCTTTCTTAACTTGTTCTCTGTGAATATACGGAATGGGATAATGTTTGGCTTTAAACGTGTCGTGCTGTTTAACTTGAAATTCATACATAAATCCGGACATAGTACCAGGGACGTTGTCAAAAACTGGAGCTTTCTGTAAAAGAATATTGCGTAGTTGAGTACGTTCGTCGTCTGTATTTGCACTGCTCTGTTTAACATTATCACAAATCATTTGCATAACGTCATAGTCGGCTTCGTCTGGTGTATTGTAGTTGTGAACATACGTATCTGTGAACAATGTGGAATGACAGTCTATGTTACGTGATGCAGAAATGACCTCTGTCCGATTAATTGTTTGTTCTTCTGCAGATATAGAGTGCTGAAATTCTAATGCCAGTTGTACATTTTCATCCTTTAACATTAAATAGGAATTTTGAAAGTCAATAATTGCGTCGTATTGCACCAAAAAATTCGTACCTAGAATAACGTCTGTTGTCAATAAGGGAACAATCCAAAAATTTGAGTGGAACGTATGACCTGCAATACAAAACGATAAGTGTGTCTGTAATTTTACATCTACTCCTTTACCAGATACTGCTCCTTTTACTTTAGTTTTGCCTAATGGTAACGTAGGATAAATATTCCCTTTATTACATTCGTTGAAGGTTTCTTCATTTATAGCTGACATAGGTGATCCAGAATCGATTACTGCTGAAAATTTGGATGATCCAATCTTTACTTCAATGACAGGGTGGGAAATGGTTTTTTGAATAACTGGTTTTTCATGCAAAAGTGTGTCTCGGATGTCGTCAAAAGTAATAACATTTTCGTGAACAAGAGTCTGTGTATCAAAAGTATTGCTTACGTTGCTGGAAGGTTCAATCTGTACTGTATCTAGTCAAATTCTTTCTGACGTGCTGTTATTTGCGGGAGGATGCTGTGGCATTTCGACTATTTGTACTGTTCTGTTATTTCTTCCTGACGTATTAGGTTCGGGATGATACCTACTGTCTGGTTCATTCATGATAATCTGTTGTTGCGGATGATTTTGCTGCTGGTAAGACCGACTGTTATTAAACGTACGCTAAAAATTGTGCTCATTACTTTTACGTCTGTCATGATAGTCATTTCTATACGGCGCATTGCGATATGAGTTGAAATGGTGTGTTTTCTGTACGTAGTGATTTCCTTGTTGCTGTCCGTTACTATTTGGTGGAGCCGACGCTATACGTGTAGGCGGCGAAACATTGAAGCTTGATTGACCTTGCAGACTACATTGTTGGTTAGGTACGCTAACCGACTGGTTTTGTTGATGTTGAGAGGAAAAGCCTCTATTGTTGCCAAACTGTCTTTGCTGTTGCTGATAACCATGAGGATACTGATAATTAAAATTTTATCTGGTTTTAAAGTTCTGGTGGTTGTCATTCCTGGTGCGTATAATGATAACTGCCACTTTCAGGTAAAACTTGTTGTATCAGGTTTTCTTTACTCATTCCTAATCCTAGATAGATCGATAGTTGAAGAACTGTTTTGATAGATATAAAGGATAGTAAAAGAGGATGCAGCAGTGCAGAAAACTGAATATGAAATATCACTACTATGGCTCGGGGCCCTGTGCACGCTACGGCACATATTCATCGAAGTGTAATGAATCCCCTGAGGTCTCTTACGTGCTGCAAATAAATTTTAGTTTCTGCATTACAGACAATGCCGGCAAAAATTCAAAAGCAAATTGTCGTATCCAGTCCAAAGCGTGTAGCTGTGCTCTGTCATTTTTAAATACCTTAAATTTTCTCACGGATAGAAAGTGCTTATAATCAAAATTATCGTCTCGGAATGTCTGAACAGGTTCAGGATTGTATGCTAATCTGTTTGTCTGTGACTGTTCGGAATTTAAGTCACGTACTCTCTGTAAATTACCTAAATTATACCGGCTGTGTGAGTGTGAGAAATGTTCGGAATGTGGCGTATGCTGTGCCGTGTTAGAGGCTGAAACATTTTTCATCTCTGTAACTTCTTGCTGTAAAGATGACAATTTTCTACGTAATGTATTATTGGACTAACCTACCTCACTGATTGTCTGCTGTAAGTTTTGGAATTCGGGTGTTTGATTGAACGAAATTGGTGACGTATCGTCTGATTTAGTGTCGTTGTTATTTTCGATAACATCAATACGACTGGCCAATTCATGATATTTTTCAGTCAGAGCTTTTACCTGATCATCGTTTTTAGTATCACAAGCATTAATTTATTTTTGTTTTTTACGTGTGGTTTTGTTCAATTTTTTTACGTCTGCTTTGATGGCATCGTGATACCGTATTAGTTTCAACTTTTGAAGTCTCTTGGTCATTGTCTGAAAGTCTAATGTGTGTGTGTCTGATGGCTCTGAGCAATATGCGACTTAACTTCTGAGGTCATCAGTCGCTGTGTGTGTCTGTTTTTGTTTTAAGATCGGAGATTTCATCATGCAGTTCGGTGTTCAACTGTTTGATTTCGTCTGATACTGTAGCAATGTTGTTGTCTACGTATGTTTTTGCTTTCGTAAACAACTTTCGCTTATCTTCTTGTCTCTGTGCAGTAATTGTTTCAATGACTTGTTTCTTTACTTTATTCTGTTCCTGTATAAATTTACAGTAACGCGTTTCACTGTTTTGTAGGTGGTGATTAAAACGTTCGTCAATTTGGCTGTTTAGTTTTTCAAATTTCGTGTCTACTTTCGCATCCAGTGTGCGTGAAAGTTCTGATGACATTAATTTAAACTCGTCGCGTAACTGTGTTGCGTTTTCAGAACATTGTTTAGCGACTGCACTAATTTCATCTTTGAGTAATTTCGTTGTGGCTGCATGTGTATTACTTAATTCTTGTGCAATAGATCTAATTTCTTCACTACTGTTCCTAGCACAAGCCTTAATTTCCTCACGTAATTGTTCTTAAGATCATGACATTGCACGGCAACGGCTGTAATCTGTTCACTAAGCTGTTTGAAATTGTTGTCTTGTTTTTCATTCAACTGTTTGGAATTGTTGTCTAGTTTTTCACTAAGTTGTTTGTTCGATTGATTAAAGTTGTCCTGATTTTCATTCAACTGTTTGAAATTTTCATTAAGTTGTAGCAATAGTGCCACAACTCGATCCATGCCAAAATTAGCTGCTGTATTCTCTGTGCTGTGTGATGGTGTATCTGCATGTGTCACGTTTTGTGTAACCATTTGGTCATTGTATGATTCTCAAAAAGGTTTGCCAATTGTATGTGCACTGTTAGTCACTACATCGGAATCAAATAAATCGGCCATATTTCGAGTATTTTGTTCATTATCGTTAGAAACATTTATCTGTTCACTGTGTAGATTTTGCAAATCAGGCGTGTCAAACTGGGCGGCGTTCATCGAATCGGAACGTGCCGCGTCATCAAGACGTGTGGACATAATTGAATTTGTTTGCTCATCATTTAGATTAGAATCATTACTGGTGGTCGGTACGCACTGGTTATCTGTAATTAGACGATTATCACTATTACACTGAGTATCGCTAGTATTATCGGTCAAATTATTCGAGTCAGCTTTTTCACTCATTGCACATCGCGATGTACTGTTAGCAGTTTTTCGCGGCATTTTCACATATCAAAGTTAAGCACAAAATGAAACAAAGACAAAGCAAAAATGGAACAATTACAGTGACAACCAAGAGCAATAAATTTCCGATGATCTGTGAAAGAAAGAGAGACAAATTAGTAAATGCGTTGCGCCAGATGCAAACTACATTTAATATTAAGTAAATAAGAGCAGATATATAACTGACTACTTCTCAGAAATTCACAAAGAAAATACGATCCAGGCAGGTTGTCGGCAAGTGTAACCTCTCCACAAAAAAAAAAAAAAAAAAAAAAAAAAAAAAAAAAAAAAAAAATATTATGAATAATATTCTAATTTAGTGTAACGTCCCAACAGATAAATTCCGTAAACTACTAATAATACAATGTGACTAATCTCTCAATAAAAAATTGTGGCTCACATATAACCTTTCAATAACTGACTGTGAATTTAACCAATTTTGGACGTCAGCAGTGCTGCGTCATGGCCCTGAAAGATCATTCTGAATAAAAAGAGAAAAATTCTTACCTCAATGAAGTCGCCGGATAACGCATATATATCTCCTCTTACAATAAATTTTTTTGTGGCACAGCCCAGTGCAATGCTGGCCGATAGATTTGTCGTGTATAAAAGGAACAACTGGTTTTTCTTTGCAATAAACGGGATGACCAAGGATTGGAGAAATTAGTAAATTCTTTAAATTGAAATGAATGATTGTCAAAAGTTACTTTTTCTGAGAAAGATTATTACTAAGAGATTTTTTTTAACATTTACTTGGGACTTGATACAGCAATACTACATATGCGCGATGCTGCTTTTACCTTATACAATAACGCTCAGGCTCCGCCATCGCTCCCCACGACCGGCCCAGCCAACACGATACACCAGACTGCTCGCTAGCAACAACTTACTGCTACTGCTACACAGTTCCTACTGCAGTCAACACTGCTCTTTGGCCTCAGATTCTCTTATATCTTACATATCGCAGGCAGCGCGTGAGCAATCCATCGAAATTACATCTGCTCGAGTGCGCTAGCAACAAATTCTTTAATCATGGACCTCTTACAGCATTGCTGCCCTTGTAGGCTACACGGTGTACTAATATGGGTGTATCAGCATAGGTCTATACTTGGTATCTCAGAACCGCTTCTGCTATTGATCTGTAAATGTAGTCATTTCATGTACTCCATATGCACTGTTGCAACAATAAATCTTTTGTGAATTGGAAACCTCTAAAAAGATGTCCTAATTTTCTTTTCAGCAGCAGACCGACAAACAAGACGAGATAAATGAAGGCTTGTGCTTTGTACAGCCACCTTCCAATAAGTGATGCAAACGTCCCGCCATTTCAGTAAACTCCCCTGTCTAAAAACCATTGCATTAATTCAGTTCGCCAGGAAGGACAGCGAGATCATAGTGAAGCAGACTTTTAATCGAAAGATAACAACAGGTGAGAAAAATGAAGGTTCTCTCGCTCGCCTATTTGACACGAAGTGAATGTAAGAGATAAAGATGTGTTAGTAGCCATCTCTTTGTTCTGTTCAAAAACAGCACTGTAAATGGAGAGTGTTCTCCGTCTAATCCACAATGTTTCATTTTTATTCATCAAATATCTTCGAAAGACACTGGATCTGAACAAAACTGTAAGATCGCTTACAGCATTAACAAAATGCATACCGATACTAATCTTCCAATCATTAGGAAGAAGCGGTAGGAGACTTAGAAATTGAGTTTTAGCCATTACTGATAGTATGCACAAAGTAATCGATGATTTTTCATTTTTTCCAGGTGATGCTTCCATTCGTCGTCCACCTAATGCTGGTAAGAAAATATATGGAGTTGTTGCTTTCCTGATAGTATCTGCCTGTACCGTAGCGTTTCGCGAACTATCTACCCCTCCAGTGTAGATAACGCCGTTAATCTTGAACTCTGGCAGAGAAATCACGAAAACTGTGTACAGTACAGAGAGCACACATTGATTACGACGATTGATCCCTTGTATCACGACGAGTAATATTGGAATTGACTGCCTAGATACCAAAGCAAATGAAGATAGGAAAGCTTATGAGGCAGCAAAATCTCAAACCTCGCTTTCATGGATGGACGTATGAGCAACTCACCGATAAATCATTGGAATTTCTTTGGTAATATTATGGTTATATTTTTACTATTATGGAACTTCGTATTTCCAAGCGAAGAATAATTTGTGTTGCGATAACGCGACGCCTCATCACGTTCGTACTGGATATTATGTGATATTGTTAATTATCTGGTACAGCTAAGTGCTTTTAATACAAAATTGTAATTTTTTTGGCCTCACGAAAGAACTGTGAAACTCAGTTCTAATATCTCGCTGCCCGCAGGCCGTGTCCCTGTGTTGTTTGGATGCTTTTTTCGAATGTTCTTAGGTCGTTTACCTCTGATTCGTGTCTTCTCTTCGTAAATATATAACAGCGCATTGTGAAATTCAGGAATATCGCTTAATAATGTAACTAGGTATTTATTTTTTGGCCTCACGAAACAACTGTAAAACTCAGTTCTAATATCTCGCTGCCCGCAGGCCGTGTCCCTGTGTTGTTTGGATGCTTTTTTCGAATGTTCTTAGGTCGTTTTCCTCTGATTCGTGTCTTCTCTTCGTAAATATATAACAGCGCATTGTTAAATTCAGGAATATTGCTTAATTATGTAATTAGATATTTATTAATACATTCCGGAAATAGAAACTGGTTCAAGTAAATAACCACAGGAGCGCAACACAAAACACAGCTGCTTTCCCGGAGATTGACTACTAGTACGTTGTTTCAAACAATTCGGCAGTAAATTACTAGAACTTGTGATAAATCGAACACAGTTTGTCGTTTCAGTCACTATTTACTAACTGAAATAACAGGCCGAGTGAGTGGAATGAGACTTGAGGCTGTGGCTGAGATTTTCTCTGCTACTTCGTTTCACCCGGCCTGGGGAGAATCTACATTTACATCTACATCTACATCTACATCTGTACTCCGCAAATCATCTTGCAATGCATGGCGGAGACTACTTTGTGTGTCAGTGTCGCTCCACCGTTTTTTCCGTTCCAGTCGCGAATGGTTCACGGGAAGAACAATTGTTGGTGAGCTTCCTTGTTGGCTCGAATGCGTCTGATTTTACCCTCAGAGTTTTTTCACGAGATATACGTGGGAGGAAACAATATGTGGGTTAACTCTTCCAGGAACGTACGCTCTCGGAATTTTAACAGAAAAGCACGTCGTGATGCAGAGCTCCTCTCTCGCAGCGTTCGCCTTGGTGGACCACATTTTCTGAGGATTCTTGCAATGAATCTCAGTTTGAAATCTGCCTTACTTGCTATTAATTTTATGCGGTTGTTCCATTTTAAATATCTCACACGCATACTCCTACATATTTTATGGAAATCACTGCTTCCAGTACAATAAATGGTCTTTCTGTGCATATATGCACAGTACATTACATTTGTTTCTGTTGAAGATCAATTGCCACTCCCTGCACAAAGTGTCGATACTCTACAGGCACCCCTGCGTTTCGCTACAGTTTTCTAGCGCTTCGACTTCTGTATATACAAAACCATGGTCACCAAAAAGCCTCGTGGAACTTCTGACTTTATCTACTAGGCCACTTACACACTTTGTGAAAAGTAATGGTCCTATAGCACTCCCTTGAGGTACACGCGAAATTACTCTTACGTCTGAAGACTTCTGTCCGTTAAGAATGACAAGCTGCGTTCGTTTTGCTAGCAAGTTTTTGATCCAGTTGCGCAGTTGGTCTGATATTCGGTACGCTCGTATTTTGTTCATCAGGCGGCAATGCGGAACTGCAACGAAAAGCTTTCACAAGTTAAGGAGCACAGCATCGACCTGACAGCCTGTTTCTACTGCTTTTGCTTTTGTGGAGGAACGGAGCGACCTGGGTTTCACACGACCGTTGTTTTCGGAATCCATATTGATGCCTATAGAGGACATTTCCGGCCTCCTGAAATGTCATAATACGAGAGTATGAAACATGTTCCAAAATTCTACAACAGACCGACGTCCGACGTACAGTAGTGGAAATCAGTATAAAGCCAGTAAGTAATAGCAGGAAAGTAACAGCACAATGTCTGAAGAATACATGTATCGAATGTACTACGAAAGTAGTAGATACATATAAGACATAAACAATCATGACAAAATTACATAGTTTCTTTTACAACGCGAGTAACAAAATAAGACGTTCGCAATTCTTGGATGGAAACTGGTATAAAGGCACTCACTGCCCTGTGGTATTATTGAATCGTTAGTACTTTATCCAGAAGCCTCCGATATTCCTAATTACCTCAAAAACTCTCTTCAGCATTGATTTTATTAGGGTTTGTAGTTGTTGCAGTGAAATTGTCACCTACTCTTCTCGTAGAGCTAGTTTCAGCTCACATACGGCCTCATATTTCATTCAATTGCGATAAACACGCCCTGAAAGTGTTCCCCAAAGGTTTTCCGAGTGGTTCATATCGGTGCTACGTGTAGACCAGGGCAAGATATCGACATCGTTAAATCTTGAGACCACTTCCTCGTTATAGCCGAAACATACGTACTCATAGATGGAGTGTCGTGTTGAAACATTAGACTTTCATCCCCTAGGTCCTCATACATTCTAATCAATTCTGTCTCTAGCATCTCAGTGTACAGTGTACATGTCACCAAGCAGTGCATGATTTACCTTTAACGCAGACGGCCGCCCAAATGATAACACTTCCAACATCAAAATTTCTGCTCATCCGTAACTGCTGCTCTGTTCTCAGATCATGCCAATAACATTGAAATCCATCCTTCCTATCTAAATCAAACACCTTCTCGCCATTTAAGATCACTTATCCTGTTCTGTAGTCCATGACATATGCTTTCTCAGCAATTTCCAATCTAGCGTATTAATGTTTGTGTGTCAGAGCGTGTTTCGGAAGTCGATTCTTCAATACAAGATGTTTGTCATGTGACAAAATTTGTCGTACGCGTCTAGCAGTTACTGGAAAGCGTAAACTACCAATGAGTTGAGAAGAATAACGGTTTGTGGCACTTGATTCGCGCAAAAGTAAGCCTTTATATTCCTCAGATAATTTTCTACTTCGTCCATATTTTCCGTTCTGTCCATATCGTGCGCCCAATCTAACGAAATTATTGAACAGTTTAACTTCTCGGCAATTTGACGATTAGAGAGTCCAATTTCCTTCTGCATACCAAGGTAATTATTCTCCGCGTGGCATTTTCACTCACAATCGTGGTTCATTTACGAAACACGCACTGTCAGTAATGGTGTCTGTTTCCTATCTGCAGTAAAGACACGAACGCACACATTAACATCGCATAGAGCCAAGTGCACTTTATATCGAGTTCTCTACCACCTGAATTGCTGATGTCCTGTTGTATGCTGTACTACTGGTAGCAAATGTGGTGCTATTTGACTGTGTTTGTCGGTATACAGAATTTCATATTATTGCATATACATTCTGCGTAACTATTCCAACCGACAATGTTAATCTTCCTGCAAATATGCACTCCTTTATACTGATTTCCAAGACTGTATAGATCAATAGTTTTGTGCGTCTGTTCCGTGGTCCTTATTGGATACGGGAATGACCTGTGCTTTTTTTTCAATCATTAGGAACGCTTCTATTCTCCAGAGGCCTACAGTACACTGCCACTAGAAGAGGGGTGAGTTCTTTCGTTTTTGTAGAGCATATGTAAAATTTGGAAGAGCCAAAGAGAGCTACCGGTTTTCATTTCGCCCATGAGACGCGTATCGATTGTTCACGTGATACAACTTAAATGCGTGGTTCTGCGCCCTGATTCATTTGCCAGTTTTAAGCTGCCAAGAATTTTCGTAAACAAATTGTCTGATGAAATGGCCTGAATCAAGCAGAGCACCCATACCAGAGAGCCTATCACAATCCAGTTGCCGGCCGGAGTGGCTGAGCGGTTCTAGGCGCTTCAGTCTGGAACCGTGCGACCGCTACGGTCGCAGGTTCGAATCCTGCCTCGGACATGGATATGTGTGATGTCCTTAGGTTAGTTAGGTTTAAGTAGTTCTAAGTTCTAGGGGACTGATGACCTCAGAAGTTAAGTCCCATAGTGCTCAGAGCCATTTGAACCATTTGCTTCAAGCGCATTAGTAAACAAATGAACCGTACGTAAGTTACTTCTCTGCTTACATTTGATGCAGCAGGGCAGTTGTTGTGGGTCCTCTTCTTCTGATGGTTAGACGGCGGTTTGTGGCTATGTGCCGATGTCACTAATTGATCAAATTTTGCGCATTGGTTGTCTCTGAAGTCCTCCTCGAACGCCCATAGAAAGAATCATGAAATGTATTCGCAAACTGCGAAACAGTTACAAAATGTACTAGAAACATATGAAAATTCGTGCCGGACCGGCACTCGAATGCGGATCTCTCATTTCTCGCGAGCGGTGCCCTTAATGACTTCGGCTAACCCAGCATGCCTCCAGAACAGTTTCAGAACCCCATAAGTCCCAGTGCCTGCCTCCCACAGTGCTCGCACATTTATGTAATCCCCGCACAGGAAGAAATTTATCATTTTTCTCGTCAGGTTATCTTGCCTTTGACATGCAATACACTAGTGCAATATCTGTATTTATCGGTATCTGAATAATTCGATGCATCGTTCCTTCGGACACGCGAGCACTTCCAACGGAACATGTACGTCCGAAAGAACATTGCGTCGAACTGTACGGACACCGTCTAATACAGACACTGCACTAACATACACAGAACGTATGTTGATCCATTAAAAAAATGAAGAAACGAAGTCTATGTCATAATTTGTCAACTAGCGCACTTAAGAAAAATTCACAACTTTGTCCGCTATAGTTAAATGAAAACGCGCCTCTCTGTAATTACTCGATGTGGCTACATACAGTGCCTATAAAAAAAATGCGACACATGGGTGTATTATGTGCATATTGCGGGTTTGTGGTGTTAGTGATTCATTTCACACTGTCGGCGGTGATAAGGTGGCGCAAGGCCTGTCTGTGCATCATCTCTTTTGACTTTCAAGGCAGCAACTGTGCTGATTTTAGAAGTGAACAGTGTGCGATAACTGCATTCTAAGGTACAACCGTGCAACCACGACGAGTACATGCTCCTGTTGAACAGCTTCAGCCGTTTGAACCGAGTCGCATTTCGGGTCTGCGGGCACCATGTATCGGCGGTGTGCCGCTGCTTTCTAGGGTGGTCTGTGGAACATTCCCAAATCCGTAGACCAGGTTCTAGACATCCGCATAGTACAGGCGTACGTCAAAGTCGATGCATTTCGAGAGTAGCAGAGACTAACCGAACATCATTCAGTGACGAAATCCAGGGACGTGTTGCGGCCGCTGTGCCGTCAGAGATCATTGGAAACCGTCTGCTCGTAGCAAGATTAAGATCATGTGTGCCCCTGGCCAGGCAACCGCTGACACCACGACACTGCCAAACTACTCTGATGTCACGAAAGAGTTGCCTGGAGAGAGGAATGGCGCTCTGTCGTCTTCAGTGGTTGAGAGTAGGCTCTCTCTGTAAGCGAGTGATGAACGTGCGCGTGTACGGCGTATGTCTGGTGAAATGGCTGTTCGAAAGTGAATTCGCCCGCGACACACAGGTCCCATCCCAGGTTTCATGGTGTGGTGCACCATCAGTTACAACTAGCGGTCACATTTGCTGTTTCTGCAGGATAAAGTTACCAGTGACGGCTACGTTGCACAGGCTGTTATCCCCGTGCTACTGCCGTTTCTTCGACAGAAAGGTGGTGTCCTCTTCCAGGGGGACAATGCACGTTCACATACGGCTGCCAGTTACTAAACATGTAGCAAGTATTGAATATTACAAAACACTATTCATAACTCATCTGATTGCGGTAATTATTGTCACTCATTTGCCAGTTACAAAGTATTCATATAGTTTTACAAAACATTATTCAGTATTATTCTCAAGCCATCATTCAAAACAGGAGTTATCGAGTGTAGCATCCAGCTACTGGTGTTTATATATGATATCATGTAAGTGACATAAGACATATTTAAAATGTAAGACATTTTAACTATTACTCAAGGTCGGTAGTCGACTAATACATAGACATAATGGAATCAATACATCAGAAAAATTTGCATTATATTTAGGACTAGAAATATATCTTCAACTGGTAGCATTATTTAGTTGTATACCAGTAATAACTGGGACTGGTAATAATTTTTTTTTTTGCTAGCAATGCATTGCGTTGGGATCGATATTTAATTGCTGGAGCATGAAAATATTTGCTTTTGACTTATTGCTGGAAATAAGGATTAATAACGTCATTCGTCATGAGTCAGCTGTAGCAAGGTTATGAAAGAAGTACAGTATATGTGATCACATTCATGAATGATACACAACTGGGTAAAGAAAATGCAAGTACTAGAACAAGTTTCATAACTAAGTGTTTATAGCATATTAATATCATGAAAAGCATCTCCTGGAAAAAATACAAAATGGATTATTGAGCTGAAAGAAGAAACGCATATTATGCTGAAAAGTAGTGAACTTCGAATTAACAGGTAATGAAACGTGTACTCAATATGTATGTACTCTAGCTGTCTTTCCCAAAACATTCAGTCATTATACTATGCAACATAAGACATTCTGTCAAAAGGAACTGCAACAAATACTTAAATAACTACATGGCATTTCTTAACTAACAGTAAATATATAAACGTCATCATTATCATCATCTGCAAAGAAAAACTTCATTATTCATATTACCATACGGCGTATGTCTGATGAAATGGCTGTTCGAAAGTGAATTATCCCGCGACACACAGGTGGCATCCCAGGTTTCATGGTGTGGTGCACCATCAGTTACAACTAGCGGTCACATTTGCTGTTTCTGCAGGATAAAGTTACCAGTGACGGCTACGTTGCACAGGCTGTTATCCCCGTGCTACTGCCATTCCTTCGACAGAAAGGTGGTGTCCTTTTCCAGGGGGACAATGCACGTTCACATACGGCTGCTGCAACGCAACCAGCTCGTTGTGATGCACAACAACCGCCATGGCCAGCAAGATCACCAAATATCTCCCGACTGATGAGACATGATGAAACAAGAACTTACTCGTCCTCCAGGGCCTGCAAGAACTACTGCTGAAGGGCAAAAAAAGGCGTATAATGCTTGGGAAAATGTATCGCAGAATGCCATTCGGCATCATTATGATCGTTTGCATGCGAGAATACGCGCCTGTGCTGCTGCCAGAGGGGAGTACACTAAGTATTGATGCAGCTGTTTAAACACTCTTTAGTATGATATGTGTGATTCATTTGGTCTGAAGTTGTTTTCATGTACTCCTCACTTCTCAATACAATGATCTTTTACTTGAGGGGCATTTTTTTCCGGCAGCGTATTTTGAATGATTGCCTTAGTTGCCTTGCGCTGTAATGTACGAGGGTCGTTCAGTAAATAATGCCCCACATTTTTTTTTTCAAAAAAAAAAAGACATTAATATACATAGAAAAACATCCTTGTTGGTGCTTCACATTTGATGTTTGTTCTGTGCACCGGTGAAGTTTGGCACCGTTTTGGCAGGTGGTAGTGCCGGAGTACAGTGTCCAAATGGCGTCTACATACGACTCACGTTACAAGCAGTGTGGTGTTTATTGAATTCTTACGTGCAGAAAAAGAAACCGTGGTGAACATCTATAAAAGTTTGTGTGCAGTGTATGGCGATGCTACAGTTGATAGGGGTACAGCCACGCTCGAGACGTCCTGTCACAGCCACTGCTCCAGACATGCTGAATCGTGCGTATGTCATTACTCGTGCCGACCAGCACATCACGACTCGACAATTGGCTATACGGTTGTCGGTCAGCATTGGACGTGCGTCTGCAATGATCGAGACTCTCGGATATTTAAAGAGGTGCTCACGATGAGTTCAACGAATGCTCACAGCGGACCACAAGATTCAAAGATAGGTCATTTCATCTGAATTGTTGGAGCCTTAAAATTGTCTGCGGGAAACACATTTTGAAGATGATGAGGGTGTTAGTCAAGGAGTGAAAACATGGCTACGCCTAAAGGACAAGAGCTTTTGCCAACAGGGAATACAAGCCCTTGCACAACGTTGGCGTACGGCTATAGAACGCCATGGAGATTTCGCAGAAAAATAGAACACGGACAAGACATGTTGGTGTATATTGTCACCAAATTCTGACTCTTGACAATAAATATACTCTGAGGAAAAAAATGTGGAGCATCACTTATTGAACAACCCTCGTATTCAGATTGTCTTACCCATTAGTCATAGTTTCCTACCGTTTCCTTGTCGAACCTCTCCATAGCCGCTTTAATATCTGTCGGAATTGAGGCTATATTTCCTGTTTTCAAGTTTGTAGAACTTTGTATTGTTTTACTAAGAATATTGCTTGTTTCGACAGGCGGGAAGCGTCCCTTTCTGTCAAGATTCACAACCATGAATTTGAACTCAAATATAGGATAGCGTGTGCGCCTTGATGTAAACACTTACTGTTTATTTCCCCACTCTGTTTTCAGCGGAATGTCACTGTTATCAGTGGGTCTTTATTCTAAAACAGGCAAACTTGGCATCATTACAATACATTACAAAAGAGCGTTATTACATGTGTACTGTTTGGATCCAGATATTGTGTGTGTAGTTTTATAGTACTTAATCGTTTGCATTAAAGTCGTTGAATAATTTTTATGTTCGTTTCCGTTTCTTCGGCAAACAGCGTGTCATCATCAAAGGTACGAGTGGCTGTTATTAATGAATATGAAATTGTGAACTCACAAACTTCAGTGTTATTACAATTCGAATTTGCATGGTAGAGTGATACAATTTTGGTAGTCACTGAGTTATAAGGTAATCTATCATGTACTCACGTTTATTGGTGGCTTTTACTTGCTCTGAAAACCCAGAGCAGCTTAACTTTTCACTTTGTCAGTAACTCATGCTGTACATTACGCCATCTTACTGTTGACGCGTGTCGCTATATTTATCGCGTATTGTGAGAAACGTTTTTGAAACCTGTAGCAGGAATTCTGACGACCTCTGTTCCTTACTTTGGTCTCTTTGTGGGATGGGGGAGTGATCATGCGTGTGTGTGTGTGTGTGTGTGTGTGTGTGTGTGTGTGTGTGTGTTTTATTTCTGTCCTGTATCCTGTGTCACACTCTTTACTGCTTTAAGAGAGCTGACACAGAAGACAGAACAGAAATAACACACACACACACACACACACACACACACACACACACACAGACAGACACGCATGACTGCTGCGCTACCCACCCCCATCCAACACGGAGACCTAAGTAAGAAACAGATGTCGTCAGAATTCCCGCTACAGCTTTTAAAATATTTCCTCGCGATACACGATACATCTCGTGATATATGTCAACAATAATATGGCGTAATGTATGAGTTACTGCTAAGGTGAAAAGTTACGCTATTCTGTGTTTTCAGAGCACGTAAAAGCCACAAATGAACGTGACTACATGATAGATTGCGTTACAACCCGTTGACCACCAAAATTGTATCACAATACCACGCAAATTCGAATTGTAAGAACACTGAAGTTTGTGAGTTCACAATTTCATATTTGCTAGTGACAGCTGCTTTTATACCTTTTCATATCACAAGCTGTAGGCGACCGAACGGCAACAAACATATAAAATATGCAATGGCTTTGAATTTAAAAAAAAGGTAATTTAAAATTATTTGCAAAGTATCTCGAAACAAACAATAGACACGTTATAACGCTTTTTCGGAATATACGTAACGATGCCAATTTTTCCTGTTTTAGAATAAAGAAAGCCACAGATGATGGTGGTATTGCGCTGAAATCAGTTTCAGGAAGTAAATAAATAATAGGTGTTTGCATCAAAGCGGACCAGCAATCCTATATTGCTTTACACAGACACGGACCAACGGCAGAGTTCAAGTTAACAGTGATTGTTTGAACACAAGTATTTGTTCGCTTAGCGAAATGTTGGCGAAAAATTCGGTTGTATTTTTCTTTTGGAGAATTCAGGAAAGACCGTAGCTACAGACGTGCATTACCCTAACACAATTTGAACTCGTCTCTTCTTAGACACTTAATTCTGCATTTAATCGCAACCCACCTAAGGCTTCGCACGATGTGTAGCCGATTGTTTTCTGTATACTAAAGCTGTCACGCTGCACCAATAACAGAACGAAGCCTTGTGTGGTAAGTCGAAGGAAATTTCCGATATGATGGAAAGAGGCCTTCGATCGATCCCATCCCATTGCGTGACTGGTACAAGTATCGTGACCGAAACTTAACTTGTTTCTCCTGAAGTTTTCCATCAATTTACATTGGTATTGCAGAGCAGCTATTATTATTAATAATAACTGACGATGCGAGATTAGATAATGTGAAAAAGTCATCCTCTAGACAGTCAGAAACAATTTTACAAACATACTCTTTAACACAAAAAAGAAGGAATTAGTTATGCAAATCAGTCACAACTTGATATTCATACAAGTATTGACGGGAAATGCGAAATTGTAAACTTTGGCCGCCGATGAATGTGTGACACTGCAACGCAATTTAAACGCGCAGTTCGCAAGCATAGTAAACAGGGAACTTGTCGATACAAGGACAGTAATTAAGCCTTGCAGACAGGCGCGTGAACGATGTACGCAATTGTCGTCATTTTAAAGAGGACGTCTAGCCAGTTGGATTAATCGGCGAATTACTCGACATTTGAATGAGAGCGATGCCACTACTCAACGATGTTGGCAGGAACGGGTGAACCATTGCCGAACAGGGCCTAGACAGACGACGCAACGTGAGGACCGAGCAATAGTCAGAGGCACTCGGAACCCCGTATTCATTATTATCATCGATCCCATGCGCAACTGGTGGTCCAGTGACCACAAGGACCATTAATAGGAGGCTCACAAAAAGGGGGCTGAGCTCACGGCCCCCCTTGTGCCTCTCTACCATTGACCTCAGTACACCAACAAGTTCGTTTCCAGCAGTCCTAGGCACGTTCGGTCTGGAATCTCCCTGACTGGAGTAGGATTGTCTTCAGCAATGAGTCCTGCTCCGAAATGAGCCCCAATGACCAGTGAAGACGTGTCTGGTGACGTCCCACTCAGCGGTGGGATACTAAACTGGTTTTCGGCCGCAATACGGACCGACAACCAGAAGTAATGGTCTGAGGTGCCATTTTATTTCATAGCGGAACCCCTTTGGTTGGCATCCGCGGCAGCCTTACAGCCTGGCGGTACGTCGACGATACTGTACGCCCCGTTTTGTTACCCTGCGTGACAAGCCATCCAGGGCTTACGTTTCAGGAACATAATGCCTAAAACTTCCTGTCAGATTAAAACTGTGTGCCGGACCAAGACTCGAACTCGGGACCTTTGCCTTTCGCGGGCAAGTGCTCTACCGACTGAGCTACCCAAGCACGACTCACGCCCCGTCCTCACAGCTTTAATTCCGCCAGTACCTCGTCTCCTTATCTGCCAGGAAGTTTCATATCAGCACACATTCCGCTGTAGAGTGAAAATTTCATTCTAATATAACACCTGCCCGCACAAGGCGAGAGTTTCTATTGCTTCATGATCAGCGGAACTCTCGCTAATTGAGAAAATATGGAGTGTCGTGGGCAGTGGACTCCAACTAAATCGGGATTTTGACGATCTAACGTGCCAGTTGCACCGAATTTGGCACGATTTCCCTCAGGAGGACATCCAACAACGCTGTCAGTCGTTGCCAAGCCGAATAACTGCTTGCTTAAGGGCTACATGTGGACCAACGCGCTATTTACTTGCTTAATTTGTCAAGCTTTTTCTCTTGAATAAATCATCAAATTTCTCTGAAACTGTAATCATTTGTTTGTCCATACACGTCACGTCCACCGGATTCCATCCGTCCCATTCGGATAATTCCTTTCTAGTGTGTCGCTTGTAAACAGAACAAACTTTTTTTCTCTATCCACAGTATTTTTTTTTCATTTTTTCACCGTCACGCTGCTGGGTGTATGACTTGACAATAACAGTTAAAAAGGTCTCGTCTGATTCAGTTCCTGACGAAACGTTTAAACTGATACTATTTCGACAACATGCATATTCGATCTGTAGATTCAATATCAGTTCCGTATTGTGAGAACAACTGTTCTGGATATTTGAAGAGCGAGATACTAAATTTTTGCGGCTTTAGTAACGAACATTTTTTGGTTTAAGAGGAAAACTATATCTTAATAGGAAATCTACGCCAATATTTTAACAAAACTCCATAAAATGTCACGGGAACTTTAGTATTTACAATGTTTTTGGGTGCGGCAGACTTGAAAATAGAAAGCAATAAAAATCATGCACATGTCGTTTGTCGTGTCACTGCTAATTTCGTTCTGCGACAGAACGTCTCACATGTGGTTCCGCGTAGTGACTGTTGTGTTTGCAACCAGTGTACTCACACCAGCTGCATTACGTGCGTTACAGAAGTATCCGCAGGCGTCAGCAGAGATTTACTCCCGCCCGCAAGTGAGCCCTCGCAAACCACTCCATATTAGGCACTACCTAGTGAGTTATTATGGATTTTGTTGTGATTTATAGCTTAATAAACAGAATACTGTACTAATTTTTTATAAAAAAAGGGTACGGGGAAATTGTTTGCTATCAAAACGAGTTAACTGAGTTTAGATAAATCAGAAATAGGAGTCGAAGGAGGGAAGTAATCTTGGGATTCAACATCCCGTCGACGAGGTCATTATAAAAAAATGGCCCAAATGGCTCTAAGCACTATGGAACTTAACATCTGAGGTCATCAGTCCCCTAGACTTAGAACTACTTAAACCTAACCATCCCAAGGACATCACACATGTCTATGCCCGAAGCAGGATTCGAATCTGCGACCGTAACAGCAGCGCGGTTCCGGACTGAAACGCCTAGAACCGCTCGGACACAACGGCCACCGAGGTCATTATAGATGGTGCAGAAAAGAGTTGTAAATGACGTCGGGTCCTTTTACAAGGAACAATCCCGGCATTCGTTCCAACCGATTCGGGGAATCTATGGACAACCTACAACCGGACGGCCCGCTCCTCTCGAATACGAGTTCAGATCCACAATCGTTTCAGCAGTCGCTCGGTGTCCACCTTGGTAGCTGCACGGATAGCGCATTTCGCAACTCGCGGTCTAGTGGCTAGCGTTGCTGCCCCTGGATCACGGGGTGCCGGATTCGATACCCAGCAGGGACGGGGATTTTCTCCGCGCGGGGTCTGGGTGTTTGTGTTGTCCTCATCATCTCATCATCATTCGGGTAGTGGCGAGACTGGAAATTGAAGGATTGGAATTTGTACGGACGCTGATGACCAAGATGTTGAGCGCCACACAAATCAACATCATCATCACGGTCAGCGTGGAGGATTGCCAAGCAAAGGGACCGGGTTTAATTCGCGGCTGGGGTGGAGATTTTCTAGCACCGCTGGGTGTTTGTTGTTCTTACGTCCTTTTCGTCATAAGGAACATTCCACTGTTGAGTTGGCTGAATGGGCACCTCCCAAAGGCCAACAAATTGGAGAAAAAAAAATACCTCTCACGGTACTAGGGCCCAAGCGTGACCACGTGCAGCTGTTGACTAGTATCAGAGGAAGAGTGCATTTGTGTCTCGTGGAGCATAATAGATATACGGTCGATCTGCCAAGGGGCTTCAACGTGCGAGGTGGCACAATGGTGAAGGAACAGACACGAATTTAGGAAGTGTAGGTTTTCCTAAATCGCTTAAGCAAAATTCTGGGTTCGTGACGAGCTTGCGTCGTGCCTTTTATGACTTAGTCGTCAACGGGTCATTAATCACTTCTGTCCTTCTTTCGAATACCTCAAAAGTATCTCGAAGGGCCGGTGCAACATAAACGATAAATGACCACATAAATGAGAAGTTTCGTTCTCCAATTATCTGTCACACTAAATAGAGAGTACTGAAATCTGGACAGAATTAGCTAGTTTGGCAACAAAAATATGTTACACGAAATTAATATATTATTGACGTGAGAAAACGGAGATTACCTTTTGGGCAATTTGCATTAAATTCTGATAATACTGACTGCGCAAGTTTACTTAGTAATGAAAACGAATAAGGAGACAACAAGATGAGGACGAGAGCGGCAACAGCGGAACAATCTCGGCAACGATATCTTCTCCCGCTGGCGATTACGACGCTGTGTTGCAGCCTGCCACCTAGCTGGCAAGAATTTATACACATTAGTCTGTTACTAACGATGACAGAAGACGGATGCGAATTGTATTCTTGTGTTAAAATATCGGTATGGCATGACTGTTGTCAGCCGTCCCACTATAACCAAATGGAAACAACTGCTCTTATATGTATCTGGAAACTGCATCCACTGTAAAGATAGTAGACATGAAGGAGGAAAAAAACACCATATTCCCAAAGTTTTGAGAAGATTATGTATTCTAGAACAGTATCCCACCTGGGAAACTATAATATCCTTAGGAAATCACAGTTTGGATTTCAGACCAGTTGGTCTACTGAGGATGCCATTTATTCATTCACTCACCGACTTTTACGAGCATCAGCTAACAAAATTGCTCCGGTTGCTATTTCCTGTGATCTGTCAAAGGCCTTTGACTGTGTGAACCACAATATCTTCCTAGATAAAAAGGATAGCCAATCAATGGAAAACGTCATATGTAGTCAAAAGAATGCAGAAAATTAAGCTTAGTAATTCAATCAATGTAAGCAGGAGAGATTCTTCTGACTGTGAGGAATCAAGTATGGAATTCTCAAGGTTCCATCTTAGGTCCGCTATTGATCCTCATATAGGTAAACCATATTCCATCTTAAACACTGAAGAGCCAAAGAAACTGGTACACCTGCGTAATATCGTGTAGGGTCCCAGCGAGCACGCAGAAGTGCGGCAGCACGACGTGGCATGGTTCAAAAATGGTTCAAATGGCTCTGAGCACTATGGGAGTCAACTACTGAGGTCATCAGTCCCCTAGAACTTAGAACTACTTAAACCTAACTAACCTAAGGACATCACACACATCCATGCCCGAGGCAGGATTCGAACCTGCGACCGTAGCGGTCGCGCGGTTCCATACTGTAGCGCCTAGAACCGCTCGGCCACTCCGAATTGCGACGTGGCATGGACTCGACGAAAGTCTGAAGTAGTGCAGAAGGGAACTGACACCATGACTCATGCAGGGATGTCCATACGAGGGGATGGAGATCTCTTTGAACAGAACGTTGTAAGGCATCCCAGATATGCTCAATAATGTTCATGTCTAGAGAGTGTGGTGGCCAGCGGAAGTGTTTAAACTCGGAAGAGTGTTCCTGGAGCCACTCTGTAGCAATTCTGGGCGTGTGGGGAGTCGCATTGGCCTGCTGGAATTCCTCAAGTCCGTCGTGATGCAGAATGGCCATAAATGGATGCAGGTGATCAGACAGGTTGCTTACATAACCGTCACCTGTCAGGGTCGTATCTAGACGTATATCACTCCGCATATCACTCCAACTGCACATGTCTCACACCTTTCAGAGCCTCCACCAGCATGAACAGTCCCCTGATGATATGCAGGGTCCATGGATGCATGAGGTTGTCTCCATACCACTACACGTCCTTTCGCTCGATACAATTTGAAACAAGATTCTTCCGACCAGGCAACGTGTTTCCAGTCATCAACAGTCCTACGGCGGTGATGACGGGCCCAGGCGATACGAAAGCTTTGCCTCGTGTAGTCGTCAAGGGTACACGGGTGGGCCTTCGCCTCCGAAAGCCCCTATCGTTGACGTTTCGTTGAATGGTTCGCACGATGACACTTCTTGATGGCCCAGCACTGAAATCTGCAGCAATTTGCGGAATGGTTCCATTTCTGTCACGTTGAACTATTCTCTTTAGTTGTCGTTGGTCCCGTTCTTGCAGGATCTTTTCTCCGGCCGCAGCGATGTCGAGGATTTGACGTTTTACCGGATTCCTGATATTCACGGTAATGTCGTGAAATGGCCGTAGGGGAAAATCCCCACTTCAGCGCTACCTCGGAGATGCTGTGTCCCATCGCTCGTGTGCCGACTACAACACCACGTTCAAGCTCAATTAAATCTTGATAACCTACCATTGTAGCAGCAGTAATCGATCTAAGAGCTGCGCCAGACTCTTGTCTTATATATGCGATGCCGATCGCAGCGCCGTATTCTGCCTGTTTACAAATCTCTGTATTTGATTACGTATACCTATACCAGTTTTCATTTTGCACATGACAATAGTATTGTAATTGATCCAAGTAAACATATAGCGACAGAACAAACTGTCATTGACCAGCTTTCTGTGAATGATCGCACTCTGAATTTTAAACCGACACAAGATATTCAGTTCCGGACATTTGGAGCTACTACAGTAATCATAAGCGCAACACATGGTGAGGAAATAATATATAAGGCCGAAAGGACAAAATTTTTAGGCTTCCAAATGATGAGAATTTATATTGTAAAAAGCACATTTTTGAAACTCCCAAAAACTTAGTTCAGTCACATTTCCATTTGGAATCATTGTAAATCTTGGGAAGAGATAAATCTGTAAGTTGACATATTTTGTATATTTACACTCAATAATATCATACAGAGCAACGTTCTGTGGTAACTCATCTTTAAGCAAAAAGTGTCCATTCCTCAAAAACGTGCTGTAAGAACAATACATGGTGCCCACCCACGACCATTTTGTAGACATCTGTTCAGCGTGTTGGGCATTTCGACCACTGCTTCACAGTATATTTATTCAATCATGAAGTTATTGTAAATAATTCACTACAGTTCAAAAGGAACAGTGATTTACACAACTGCAATAGCACAAGAAAAAATGAAACTCATTATTGCATATTAAGGTGGTATTTAGCAAGAAAAGGGGTGCACAATGCTGCAGCTGAAATTTTTGATCAGTTACGCAGTGATATAAAATGTGTGACAGACAGCAAAGTTAAATTTGAAAATAAACTGAGAAACTCTCTTCTTGACAACTCCTTATAATCCGTATAGGAATTTCTATTATTATAGTGTGTAAAAGGTAGCTAGTAGTAATCACATCTGTATGTTTAAAAAAGTGCCCCTAAATGTTCAGCCTATAGCCATATTTATTAATTAATTTCTAATGTGGACGTCATATGGATCGTCGACATGATTACCATTTAGTGTACAAATGACCCTTGGAACATGAAACTAATTAACTAACCAAGCAGAACAGTGTCCAAAAGCCGAAGTAAACAACATTGACGATAATTATACAATTGCAGGAACCGTAGCATCAGAAACTAGGCGATCTAAACAATATGAGGCAAACATTCACGAGGCAGAAATACTATTTTAAAACTTTTGATTACACCACAAAATGCCTCGAAACGACAAAATTGGTATGGCGAGCAATTTAACTGGACACCACGAAAAATTGAGAATGTGTCCTGCTCCGACGAACTGTAGCTCCCAGTCGAGGTTACAAGTGGACGTGTTTATGTTGGGGGAACGCTTACGGAAGCCTATCATGCTGTCTCCGTACCGCCATGAAGCATGGAAGGGATTCAACGATAGGTTGGTGGGTTTTGCGGGGGGAGGAGGCGAAATGGGTGTTGTGTGAGTATTCTGGGTTACCGTGTTGCCGCCGGCCGCTGGTGGCCGAGCGTTTCTAGGCGCTACAGTCTGGAACCGCGCGAGCGCTACGGTCGCAGGTTCGAATCCTGCCTCGGGCATGGATGTTTGTGTTGTCCTTAGGTTAGTTAGGTTTAAGTAGTTCTAAGTTCTAGGGGACTGATGACCTCAGCAGTTTAGTCCCATAGTGCTCAGAGCCATTTGAACCATTTTTGAACCGTGTTAACACAATGCTGCAAACTATGTTCCCTCTCCAAAGACCTCTCTACGTAGAAGATAATGGTGTCATTCACGCTTCCGAAATTACCAAAGACTGTTTTAATGAAGGAGACGATGAAGCAAATTATCTCATGCTACTTCCGCAGTTCCCTCATCCGCATCTGACTGAGTTTTTGTCGGATATTTTCGATAAAAAGCTGCATAGTCAATTTCCTCCGCTACAGAAACTTCCTGAATTAGCCACAGTTTTGCCGGAGGTGACTGTTATGCACGACTTATATACATCAGAAAAAGTTTTGCATGACCTTGGTTCCCAGAACTCCTAAAGATAGAATTTGACTGCGAATACTGTATCGCAGACACAGTCCCTTTGACTGTTCAGAGATGTCACTAAACCCGCCCAAAAATGTAAACAACCATGCACGAGCAGTACATATAAGACGGAGGGGGTCCGACAGTCGATCAGTTCCACTCATTCCACCAGGAAGAAGGTACACGGCTCTTGTTGTCTGCAGTTCAACCATGCCTAAACGGTCAATACCGCAGTTTGATAGCGTCCGCATTGTTACTTTGTGCCAGGAAGGGCTCTCAACAAAGGAAGTGTCCAGTCGTCTCGGGGTGAGCCAAAGCGATGTTGTTCGGAGATGGAGGAGATACAGAGAGACAGGAACTGTCGATCACATGCCTGGTTCAGGCATTCAGGGTATTAGAGGTACTGGTGTGTACAGCAATCTGGACCACCACTTCTGAAAGTCTCGCTGTGTGGTGGTACAACATGCAATGTGTGGTTTTCATGAGCAATAAAAAGGGCGGAAATGATGTTTATGTTAATCTTTATTACTACTGCAGTAGATGATCCCTACCTGTGGATTATGACTCGGAGGAATCCTGACAGCAACGCCCCCATTTTGAATAATGCTTTTCTTGGAACCACAGGACGTCGTGTTACGACTCAAACTGTGCGCAATGGGCTGCATAATGCGCAACTCCACTCCCGACGCCCATGGCGAGGTCCATCTTTGCAACCAAGGGACCATGCAGCGCGGTATAGATGGGCTCAGCAACATTCCGAATGGACCTCCCAGGATTGGCATCACGTTCTTTTCACCGATGAGTGTCGCATATGCCTTCAAACAGACAATCGTCGGAGACGTGTTTGAGGCAACCCGGTCAGGCTGAACACCTTAGACACACTGTCCAGTGAGTGTAGCAAGGTGGAAGTTCCCTGCTGTTTTGGGGTGGCATTGTGTGGGGCCGACGTACGTCGCTGATGGTAATGGAAGGCGCCGTGACGGCTGTAAGATACTTTCGACCGATAGTGCAACCATATCGGTAGCACATTGGCGAGGCATTCATCTTCATGGACGACAATGCGCTCCACCATCGTACACATCTTGTGAATGACTTCCTTCAGAATAACGATATAGCTTGACTAGAGTGGCCAGCATGTTCTCCAGACGTGAACTCTATGGAACACGCCTGGGATAGATTGAAAAGGTCTGTTTATGGACGACGTGGCCCACCAACCACTCTGAGGGATCTACGCCGAATCGCCTTTGAGGAGTGGGGCAATCTGGACCAACAGTACCTTGATGAACTCGTGAATAGTATACCACGACGAATACAGGCATGCATCAATGCAAGAGGACGTGCTACTGGGTATTAGAGGTACTGGTGTGTACATCAATCTGGACCACCACTTCTGAAGGTCTCGCTGTGTGGTGGTACAACATGCAATGTGTGGTTTTCATGAGCATTAAAAAGTGCGGAAATGATGTTTATGTTAATCTCTCTTCGAATTTTCTGTAAAGGTTCCAGAACTCTCGAAACCGAGGTGATGCAAAACTTTTGTTGTTGTGCGCATTTGTTCATCTCGCACCGAATATAAGGCGTAATTCAAGCAGAAGGGCGCCCAGAAATCTACTAATAACCATTTTGTTTCTCTTCGCATGTACGAATATTCCCGTTACTTTGTCCTTTCCCTGAACTAAGACATATTTAGGCGGTTTACTGCTGCCATCTGCGTTGTTTGCGCAAGATAAAGGTCACGGCCGGTATCCACAGCAACCTTCCTCAATGCGACCTTGTTCTCCGCTTCTAATGACCTCGTCGTCGAGTAAACGTTTAACTCCAATCTTGGTCGTTTCCATCAGAAAGGCTTTCACTATCCAGTGTAAAGCAATAAATAATCACCTGTTATCACTAGAAATAGGCATTAATGCTCATACTCTGAGTGGAAAAAAGCGTGTAAAATTCCTTAGGATATAATAGGATAAGAAAATAGAGTCAGCACTTGGAGAAACTAATCAGTAAGCCCAGTTCAGCACGTTTTGTCCTCAAATCGTCTCTCACTGTGTTCACCTATGGGCAAAATCTTTCGCTTATTTAGCATATTTTCACTCCATGTTGTCACAGAATTATCTTCTGAGGCAGTGTAATTAATTCCGTCAGCTTCAGATACAGTGTATTTCAATCTGACGAAAAGGATTGCAGGCATACTAGTTAAGATTTCTTTCTGAAATTTGGCTGAATTACTCCTCGGGTATTTCCACAAAGAGTAAAAGGCTATTTTTTATTTTAATTTACTCATTAGTTATTGGAAAACAGTGATCAATAACACACGACAAAACTACATCTTTGTTTTAAACGTTCTTCATTCTCTCTTTTTTTAATTTCACAATACCGTTTATTACTCCATGATTTATGTCTTATACATTAAGAAAATTGTTTATTTTTTTAATTTCAGATAATATTTTCAAACTGCAGGACTTCCACTATGTACATACATAATTTTGGACGGATGACCATTAACTCCTCGGATGGGGTGGGGGTGGGTGGGAGGTGAACGATGACAATTACTTAAAAAATCAGAAAACATATCTGGGAATGGAGGCTTTCTCAGTAAATGGCAATGATGAAGTTTTCTCGGATCATCAGTCGGGTCAAGGCGTCGTTCTGCGGCAACGTTTCTACAAGTTTCCTACTCGTCTAGTTTACTTGACAATAAGTAGGAAACTTGTCGAAACGTTGCCGCCATGACTCGACTGATAACCCGAGAAAACTTCATATTATCAGAAAAAGTAGTCCAGGAGTCGATAATTGCTGTGCAAAGGTATTTACGTTGACTGCTTCAATAGTTTTTGCATAAAGAAATCATAAAAATTGCTTATTATATAGGTTGACTTAGGAGAATGGACCTTTAAGGTACGGGTAGATAAAGTGTCCATTCAGAAGAAGTCGGCAATAAGAATATTGTGTTAAACAGATAACTGTACGTGTTACAGAAGTTTTTGCAACACCCTTGGACTTCTTATTTTCACTTCGGAATAAGTTTGCTCCTTAAAGGTTTATTTGCTGACAACAAAAATCAGTTTCCGGTCAGATTACCTTAGTATCCAGCCTTATCGATTGAGAAGTTCTACATCTAAATGAATATCGTTCAAATAACACTTGAGTGCCTCGCAGAGGGTTCATCAAAGGACCTTCACAATAATTCTCTATTATTTCACTCTCGAACAGCGCGCGGAAAAAACGAACATCTATATCTTTCAGTGCGAGCTCTGATTTCCCTTATTTTATTATGATGATCGTTTCTCCCTACGTAGGTCGGTGTCAATAAAATACTTTCGCGTTCAAAGTTGGTGATTGAAATTTCGTGAAAAGATTCAGCCGCGACGAGAAAGGCCTTTGTTTTAATGATGTCCACGTCCGTGATACTCTAACCTCTGTTTCTCGATAATACAAAACGTGCTGCTCTTTTCTGAACTTTCTCGATGCACTCCGGTAATCCTATCTGGTTAGGATCCCCAACCGCCCAGCAGTACTCCAACAGAGTACGGACAAGCTTCGTGCTGGCAGTCTCTTTAGGGGATCTGCCAATAAATCGCAGTGTTTCATTGGCCTCCATCACAAAATTTTCTCTGTGTTCGTTTCAATATCAGTTGTTCGTAATTGTAATTCAGAGCTGTTACTGAATTTACGGCCTTTAAAAATTGGAAATTTGTGGTAAGGTTTTATGGGACCAAACTGTTGAGGTCATCGGTCCCTAAGCTTACACACTACTTAATCTAACTTAAACCAACTTATGCTAAGGACGACATACACACCCATGCCCGAGGAGGACTCGAACCTCCGACGGTGGAAGCCGTGCGGACCGTGACAAGACGCCCCAGACCGCGCGGCTACGGCCTTTAGATTTGATCTGATAGTTTTATGGCAAGTAGCAAGTTCATTGTAAAGCTGGACGATATGTATTAATGTACTGTAAATACTGTATATAGGATTCAGTATTTACATCAAAGTCAAATTAGTCCCATACTCATGAAATAACCGTAGGAGACAGATTAAGGAATCGTGCGTCGTTGTTCTAGGCTAAGTCATAGTGGAGTAGATTTTCCGATACCTTCTTTTGACCTATTAAGGAGTGTCAAGTGTGTATCTGTTTCTTGTGGATGACTGTGATGAGTGGTTATACAGTATTTTTTTTTCTATTTGTGTTCTTATGTATGAAGCGAAGGGAAAGGGTGAAACCCGGTGCCGACACGTAGTTTGCTCCTCCTAAATAGCAACAAGCGAGATGCTGAACTTAAAGGCTCCATTCGAACCGACGCATCACTGTCGCTTGATAAGTATTGCGGAGCTGACTGGAATTACTCGAGGACATTGGCGCAACGACTGGTGGTCAGGAACTTTTCGCCACCACCCCTCTTTCCCTTTGCGGCCAAATACTGGCAGTTAAAATTTTCCACCACCAAGTCTCGAACCGACTTACCTCCGAGTCGAACTCCAACGTACGCCGTGCGTTAGGGACGTCGGCAACGGAGACAGTTACGTATGCGAACATTTTCTTTTGAAAATACCGGTCAATCTACTAAATTTTAAGCTGTCAACAGCAGATAAAACAGCAGCTACCTAGTAAACTGAGGAGGCGGAGATTCTTTCTATAGCAGCAGCTTTTTCACTAATTTACTTGATTAAACTTAGCTAGCATAAGCATTAAGCGGTGTAGGGATGATTTATCGTCAATATAGGATATAGATAGAGTTACTGTGAATGTTTAGTGTTTCGTTAACGTATAAGAGGCGATCAAGATGTTTTCGTTTGAGGGCGTTGCTGCACTGTGTATATTAAGTAGCGAGACTCCGATGTGGATATAGCAGCACCGACACGAAGGCAGGGGATGAGAGTGGCATTTGTGATATTCCGACGTGGATTCAGCAAACGTGGGAAAATAAAAAATATGGTGATATTATTACCAAATATGTCCAGATAAAGTCAACGTGTGTTGTTCTTTTCTTGACTGCTAAACGACAAACACCGGTAAACATCTATCGGAGAACCAAGAATGTGTACGGGGCAGCATTACTGTCGAAAACCACAGTTGTGGAATGGATTACGCTGCTTCACGACAGCGCACGTCCCTATATCGAAAATATATATGAAGATGTTATCCGTTCTTTACGACATGTCCGAAAGAACAGATACCATCTTCATATGTAGTTCAGGCCAATCGGCCATTGACCTTCTTCTTCTGTGCGGATGCACACGTATTGCTCGAACTCTTACGGGACTCGGTGAGATTGTCTGCCGCGAGTAATGAGTGTAATGGGCAGGGGCACGATGAATGTGGTGTGTGGACATTAAGCTGGGAATGTGGGTCTCACGGGGAGCGTGCAAGGGATAAGTCCCTGTAGTCGCCCTATCCTCGGTGGCTCAGATGGATAGAGCGTCTGCCATGTAAGCAAGAGATCCTGGGTTCGAGTCCCGGTCGGGGTACACATTGTCAACTGTCCCGATGATGAATATCAACGCCTGTCGGCAGCGTAGGTAGGGTCTTGATTTAATTATTATTTCATTCTATATCTCAAAGGTCGTAGCACAGAAGTTACTCCAGTTCAAGTGCAAGACGTTCGTGCACCTGGCCTATTGTCATATTGTTTCCTCACGCAATTATCACACCTTTGGTCCCTTCAAAAAGGGCCTTGCATAGTCGACGGTTGCTGTCGGACGAGGTTGTGAAGCCGGCAGTGGCGGACTTCTTCGCGCAGCAGGGCACGGTGCAAACTGGTATCTGCAACCTTGATCATCGGTGGGATGATTGCCCCAATGCTCACGGCGAATTTGCTTGATTGACATATTGAGGCTGGACTGTACGACATTCGAACTGAAACTTTTTCATCGCCCCTTATACATTATCCAGTCATATTAATGTGACTACATGTCAGCAGCGTGAATAACAACCTTATACAACATGAACCGCTGTGAGACGTGCAGGAATAGTAGATGATGTCCTAGAAGGTACCGGCAGGGATGTGGAACAATCCCGATTCCAGTGCAGTGGCCAGCCGCATTATGTTCCAGGTTGAGGATCCATGCCGGCCGGTGTGGTCGAGCGGTTCTAGGCGCTTCAGTCTTGAACCGCGTGACCTCTACGGTCGCAGGTTCGAATCCTGCTTCGGGCATAGATGTGTGTGATGTCCTTAGGTTAGTTAGGTTTAAGTAGTTCTAAGTTCTAGGGGACTGATGACCTCAGATGTTAAGTCCCATAATGCTGAAACACTATGACAGAATCTCTGACCAGAGAGTTATTTATCGTTGCTAGTCTGCGCTTGACCGCGCGAGAGTTCAGTTCAGTTGCGAGGCAGTTGTTGTACGTAGCGAGTCGCGAGAGCATGTAGTTCGTTCGTGCCAGTAGCGCGCGAGAGACAGTCGGAGTTGTGTGTGAGGAGTCGGCGGGCGTCGACATGGGCCTCTGGTCAAGATTCGGGACGAGGTATATTTTTAAATAAGGTAATGAAGCAGCATTGCGCACATGTGATAATGTAATGTATATTAACTGTAATTAATTTGTTCAAGAATTGCCCCAATAATAATTTTGTTCTGAAAGCAATTTTTTAAGAAAATAATCATTACAATTGAAACAATATTTCCTTTGCTTTTCCTCCCAGAATCAATTTATCAGGTTGATCTTAACGTTAATTTTGTGGGGACTTAATATTTTTGCACATTGTTATTATCATTGAGTTTTACTACTGTGGGAAGCTAATATTTGGGTCTATTTGCAATTCTTATTCAATTCTTTTCATTTTCACATTTTTGCGGGGAGGTTACACTTAGCACGATGTCTATTCGCATTTAAATATTTTTCTTTTATTTTTGTGGGGAGGTTACACTTGGCGACATCCGGACCAGGATCGTATTTCTTTGAGAATCTTTTGAGAAGTAGTCAGATATCTGCTCTTATTTACTTAATATAATTAGCATTTGGCGCAACGCTAATACTAATTTTATGACTTTCTTTCCTCAGATCATCGGCAATTCGTTGCTCTGTTGTATTTGTGTTTGTTGCTTTTTGCATTGTGCTTATTTCATGTGTGAATAATTGTGACTATAGTAAAAATGCCGCGAAAGACCGTGAATAGTGTATCGCGAGGTATTATGAATGAAATTACCGACTTAAACAACTTCACTGATAGTACTTGTGACACGCAGTGTAGTGATGACAATCCTGCGTTCACTGACAATCAATGCGTTCCAACCACTAATGATGATTTTTATCTTGCTGATGAACAAACGAACTCAATTGTCTCCTCTGTTAATTTGACGACAATTGATGACGCGGGGCGCTCTGTTGTAATGAGCGCTGCCCAGGTTAACACAACCGGTTTACTAAATTCACGTGACGAACACACAAATTTGTCTAATGAAAATGAACAGGATACACAAAGTAGGACGGATTTATTTAATTCCGAAATAGTGACTGACAGTGTACATCCGATTGGTAAACCTTTTTGTGAATTACAGAATGACCAAATGGTCATACAAAACGCGACAATTGCAGATACACCAACAAACAGTACAGAGAATAGAGGCGGTAATATTGACTTTGAACAAATTATGGCAATATTGCTACAACAACAATTTAGTGAAAATTTCAAACAACTTAAGGAAGATTTCAAACAACAGAGTGAAAAATTAGACAACCTTAATGAAGATAACAAACAATTCAAAGAAGATTTCAAACAACTTAGTGAACAGAACAAACACCTTAATGAAAAATTAGACAACAATTCCAGACAGCTTAGTGAACAGATCAAACAGCTTAATGAAAAACATGACAGCCTTAATGAAAAATTAGACAACAATTCCAGACAGCTTAGCGAGCAGATTACAGCCGTTGCCGCGCAGTGTCATGATACTAAGGAAGAGTTACGCGAGGAAATTGAGGCTTGTTCAAGAAAAAGTAGCGAAGAAATTAGATCGGTTGCTCAAGAATTAAGGGATATGCAAACAGCTACAACAGAAACACTTAGAGAGGAAATTAGTACAGTCGGTAAACAATGCTCTGAAAAAGCTACACAATTACGCGACGAGTTTAAATTAATGACAGCAGAACTTTTGCGCACAATGGACGCAAAGATAGACGCGAAATTCGAACAACAGAACACTCAAATTGACGAGCGCTTTAATCACCACATACAAAACAGTGATACGCGTTTCCGTAAATTTATACAGGATCAAAATAAAGTAAAACGTCAAGTAATGGAAACAATCACAGCACAGAGACAAGAAGACAAACGTAAATTGTTTGCGAAGGCAAAAACATACGTAGACAACAATATTGCTACAGTGTCCGACGAAATTAATACCATCAAACAGTTGAACATAGAATTACGTGATGAAATTTCTGATCTTAAATCAAAAACAGATATACACACAGCAGATATTCAGACAGTGACAGACAGATTCGAACAATTAGAACTAACACAGAATTCCGATGTCGTGAAAGCTGACGTTAAAAAATTGAACGAAACCACACATAAATTACATAAACAGATTAATGCTTCTGACAGTAAAAACGATGATCAAGCGAAAATACTGACTGAAAAATATGATGAATTGGCCAGTCGTATTGATGTTATTGAAAGTAATAATGACAGCAAATCAGACGATACCTCACCGGTTTCATTTATCCAAACACCTGAATTCCAAAATTTACAGCAGACAATTAATGAGATCGATTCGTCTAATAACACGTTGCGTAGAAAATTGTCAAGTTTACAGCAGGAAGTAACAGAGATGAAAAGTATTTCAGTTAATAACACATCACAGCAGACACCACTTTGCGAACATTTGTCAGTCTCACGCAGCGCGTATAATTTGGGTAATCTACAGAGAGTACGGGACTTAGATTCCTAACAACCACAGTTCAACAGATTCTCTTACAATCCTGAACCTGTTCCATCACACAGAGACGATAATTTTGATTACAAACATTTTCTGTCAGTGAGAAAATTTAAAGTGTTTAAAAATGACAGAACACAGATTCACCCACTGGATTGGATACAACAATTTAGCTTTGCTTTTCCACCGACTTGGCCCGTTACGCATAAACTTGAATTTATTTGCAGTTTTTTGGAAGGCGAACCAGCAACTCGTATGAGACCGATCGCGAGGCAATGCTATTCAGTAGAAGAGTTTCAGAATGCTTTTCTGTCAGCGTATTGGTCGAAGACGACACAGCGCGGAATTAAGGATCAATTAATTAGTTTACCAAATTATGAGAACTCAAATTTTTCCACTGTCACGCAATTTTTTGAGCACATGGTCCAGCAAAATCAGTATTTAAGTGAACCTTATAGTGAATCTGCACTTATTCAATTATGTATCTCTAAATTACCACGATCATTAAGAGTGTCACTTCTAACAGGTCAGCAAAAGGAAAACATTTCGGCATTCAGAGATCTGTTACAGCTTCTGGAAGTACAGCAATTGGATTATTCCTTTATAAACAAAAATTTTTCATATAATAACCAAGGCCAGCAAACTTACAGTAATTACGATCAACCACGTAATTTCAATAGTAAAAGTAACAGACACTTTAGGAATGACAACCACCAGAACTTTAATAGCAGACAAAATTTTAATTATCAGTATGTGTAAAATTTTTAGCGACAGGAACCGCATTTTGGTAACAATAGAGGTTTTTCTCCGCAACAGCATCAAAGCCAACCGGTTAGCATACCTAACCAACAATGTAGTCTACAAGATCAACCAAGCTTTAATGTTTCGCCGCGTGCACGTATAGTCCCAGCTACAACAAATACTAACGCACGGCAGCAAGGAAATAACTACGTACAGGAAACACAGTATTTCAATTCCTATCGCACTGCGCCGTATAGAAGTGACTATCATGACAAACGTAAAAATAATGAGCACAATTTTTCAGTGTACATTTAATAACAGTCGATCTTTTCAGCAGCAAGAACATCAGCAACAACATATTATCATGAATGAACCAGACAATAGGTGTCATCCATAGCGTAAGACGTCAGGAAGTAATAACAGAACTGTTCAAATAGTTGAAATGCCACAGCATCGTCCCGAAAATAATAACACGTACGATAGAATTTAACCAGATACAGCACAGATTGCATATTCCAGTAACGTAAGAAATAATTTTGACACGCAGAATCTTATTCACGAGAATGTTATTTGAAACACGCCTTGTTGAATGCACCACTTTTATCGCACCCAGATCTTACCAGAAAGTTTTCCATTGCCACCGACAGTTCTAACACCGCTTTAGGAGTACATATTTTCCAGGAAATTGAAGAAGATGGCTCTGCAGTAATTAAAAACATCGCATTTGCAAGTCGCATTTTGTCACCTGCTGAACGAAATTATTCCGTTACAGAATTGGAAACATTATGTGTTGTTTGGGCTTTTACGAGATTAAGGCATTTTCTTTATGGAAGACACACCACCGTTTACACAGACCATAGAGCAATACAATTTTTACTTTCGGCTAAATTTACACACGACAGATTAAGCAGATAGAAGCTTTATTTACAGGAATTTAATTTTACAATTGTTCACATTCCCGGTACACAAAATATTATAGCAGACGCACTATCCCGTTCTCTCAGCAACAATCAGCAAGACATCGCAACCAACTTCTGCAAAGCAAATTTCAGCGTCATGTACATTCAGCAAGTTGCATTTGAAAATTTTATTTCGTCGTCATTGCAGGACATATCACAAGAGCAAAATAAAGACAACGTATGGAAAGAAATTAAACACCTTTGACAAAATAAGAATAATGTTACGATTAGAAACCATTACACTGTACGCAATGACATTCTATTTCACCGCTCTCATCCTGACAGCAACAATTGGTTATTATGCATTCCTGACGAACTGGTTAACAAATTAATCTGGTACACTCATTTAAGTTACGCACATTACGGAGCCAGAAAATGTTTTCTTATACTGAGACAGAACTGTTATTTTGCCAACATGGAGAAACGTATACGACGAATTTTAGCGTCATGTAAAATTTGCCAGAAAGCTAAGTCAGACACAACTTCACATATTCCTCCATTATATCCCACTGTACCTGTTAAATTAAGACACTTGGCCGCTGTAGACATTTTTGGTCCAATTCCCAGAACCAATAGAGGTTTTTGCTACATCTTTGTCGCTGTTGAACTCACTTCAAAATTTGTTACTTTCACTCCGTTACGCAAAGCTACTGCTAAAACTGTTTCGAAAGCATTTGTAAAACATTTTCTATTTCATGTAGGGCATGTGATGAAAGTAATTTCTGACAATGGATCACAATTTCGTTCTGCTATATGTACTCGCATGTTACGAGCTAGAAATATTTCTCCGATCTATATATCCAAGTACCATGCTTCTTCGAACCCCTGTGAACGATTAATGAAAGAAATTGGTAAACTGTGTAGAATATACTGCCACAAAAGACATATTCATTGGGACACACACATACTCTCATTCCAAGATGTAATTAATTCCATTCCAAATGAATCCACTATGCTATCTCCGTCTGTTATGCTGAAAAACGTTGAACCACCAAACAAAATTACAGAATTAGTAAATTTTCCTACATCTCGTCGATTACGACACCACGAAATGATTGACATTGCGCTGAACAACATCAAACGTGCCGCAGAGCGCCGGAGAAGACAGCAAAAACAGGTTTGTACACGCCGAGACTTTCACATTGGACAGAAGATATTAGTACGTACACACAATTTATCCAGCAGAATAAAAGGTAAGTGCAGTAAATTTGAACTTCTATACGCAGGTCCATATCGGATTCGCAGCATTCCTCACCCCAATGTAGTACATGTCGAAACCCTGAGAACCAGAAAAAGTAAAGGCAACCACCATGTCTCTAACATTAAACCCTTTATTGAATGAAGACACTTTATGCCATTTACACATTTTATGACTATTTCTGCAATTATATTCACATGAACACTTATTGATGATTATCGTATTTTTTCTTGGCAAGTGCCCGGCAAGGTAAGGTTAGCAGGTCGCTCTTCTTGTCGTTACACGTCAGTCCGTGCACATTTTTCCAGATGAACTTACACATTTTATGACCACTTATGCAATTATATTTATGTGACTACTTATTGATGATTATCGTATTTTTTCTCGGCAAGTGCCCGGCAAGGTAAGGTTAGTAGGTCGCTCTTCTTGTCGTTACATATCAGACTGTGCACATTTTTTTTAGAGAAACTTACGTATCTTATGAATAATTATGCAATGTTATGTAGTGACATATCAATTTTTATTAAATTTTCTCTCCATTAAAGTCTTTAATTCTCGCCTTTATTAACCACACAACGTACAAGCTGAACACAACGAACGTCACATTTTGTCCTTCTTATGAGTGTTTCATGTTTTGTTTGTATGCACTATGAAATGGTTAAGATATAGCAAACACCAGTTGACTTTGACATTTTTTGCCCTATGATATCTCAACATCGTGACTGTTTTACATTTATTTATTTATTATTTTTTATTTTTTTTATTTTTTTTTTTTTTTTTGCTGCTGCATTGTGATATTCTGTGTACATTTTTGCATCTGAACACTGTCAATGTCTTTGACATATTACGTTTTCTGTCATGGTCTGCTGTATGCTCAAATTATGTTACTATAAACCAGTCATTATTTAATGGGTATATGATTTAAATGCAAGACATTAATCTTTGTTCATCATTTTCAGAAACGAATAACGTGTAAAGGAAATAAATTAAACAGAAATGGGAATTTCACCTACGGAATAAACGAAAGAAGATGCAAAAACCTTATGAGGACGAGTAAATGGATCAGAATTAACAAGCATTAACAAGAATATACTATACACATCGTAGAATAGCAGTCTTAACTAATTTTTTCTTTCAGAATACGAAGCGATTGATGCAGGCTGTCAGACAGAACTACACATCTTAGTTTTAGTGATGAAATTTGCTAGAGATAAGGAATAATTATGTAATGAGTAATGAATTGATTTTTTGCAGATGATAATGAATGCTGATGAATAATGATGAAGAATATGCTACTATGGATAATGAAGTTTTTCTTTACAGGTGATGATAATAATGGAGTTATGATAATATAAGTAATGAAGTGATGGATAATGAAGTTTTTTCTTTACAGATGAGGATATTGTTGAAGTTATGCATTTATGCTATATAGTTATTTAAGTATTTGTTGCAGTTTGCTTTGACAGCAGGTGTTATATTGCATAGTATAATGACGGAAGGTTTTGGAAAGGACAGCTATGGAACACATTTTTATACACATTTCACTACCTGTTAATTCGAAATTCACTACTTTTCAGCATATAATGCACTTCTTCTTTCAGCTTAATAATCCATTTTTTTATATTTTCGCAGGAGAAATTATTTATGAAATTAATGTGCTATAAGCAGTGGTTCATTAAATCTATGTCATCTATGAATGTGATTACATATACTCTAGTTGTTTCATAATCTTGCCACAGCTGACTTATGACGAATGACGTTACACATTTTCATTTACACCAACAACCCACAAGCAAATTTTTCCCTCTTGCTTTCCCCTATAATTACCCAAAGCAATGCATTGCTAACAAAAAAAATGTATTACCAGTCCCAAATAATGCTACTGGCTTAAGAGAATTCTGAATAATACTGATCAGCTATAAATAATATGTCACTTGAAAAATGAATACTACTAATTACTGTATAGAGATGACCAATGCTTTGTAACTAGGAAATGAATGCTACTAATAATGCTTTGTAACTACGAAAAGAATGCTGCTAGTTATGCTTTGTAACTGGGAAAAGAATGCTATTATTTAAGAATGCTTTGTAATTATGAAAAAAAGGCTACTGATTATTATGCTTTGTAACTAGAAAATGAATGCTATTCATTATGCTTTGTAACTGGGAAAAGAATGCGATTATTTAATAATGCTTTGTAACTAGGAAAAGAAGGCTACTGATTATTACTGTATTGAAATGACAAATGATTAATTAATAATGTTTTGTAACTGGAAAATGAATGCTACTAATTAATAATGCTTTGTAACTGAGAAATGATGACTGTATTGGGGTTACCAGTGATAGAGTATCAACATTATTATTGACTACCTCCTGTTTTAAGTAATGACTTCTGATGATTTGTAATTAGAGAATGGGTGCAAATATTCTATGTAAAACAATTAATGAACATTTTTCTGTAATACTACATACTTGGTACAGAAATGTTCAATAACGGGGCTATGAATGCCGCAAACTACTAATGTAATTCCTAATGAAGACTAGTATGTGACTTAATGTCCTTCACCTTCTGACCTCGCTACCCTGAATTACTGCAATATCCATTTGTCCTGTACATCCTCCTGATCATGGAGCACTATATTTGGTTTTTTGCACTAATTCTACGTTGGTGTCCCTTGTAAGAGCGTGGTGTTGACACGACATGCTGTCCACCGCCGTGAGCGATGGAGACGTTATTATGGTCCCACTGTTTGGTGTACCTAATGTACTGCCAAAGTGAAAACATGGAATATTACTACGACATTTCAGTGTCTTGGCTACGCTGATAAATACTTCTGGGAAAAGAACTTCAAATTGTCTCACTTGGTGTTGTACTTCTGTGGAAAGATATGGACTTTCAGTGCAGCTGCGTGCAACCTAAAGTGCTACAACCATGATGCAATCCTTCCCTTTCCTATTCTAATTCTTGTAACATAATGAAAATCATTTTTTTTTTGCTAACATCATTTATATTCATGGCCTATACATTTTTTTTCGATTTGCTGAACTGTAGTACATGTGTACTTATGTCACTTATCAACATGATTTTTTGCCATTATGTTTATTTGTTGTGAAAATGCTAAAGAGTTTTTCAGTGCGTGTGCACTGATGTCTTTTGTTTTGTACTCACATTTTGTCATTGTCTAATATGTTTTGTACTTGATGCATGTGCACCATATTTACGTCATGTTCTACATCTGTATATTCTGTGATTGTAAAGTTTATTAGTCAAGAAAAAATTTGTTCCTCATGGCAAGTCCAAATGACTCACCATCGCTGCCAAATTTTTGCCCCCCCCCCCCCCCCCCCCCCCCAGTGGAGGGTTATGAAACAAGTATGTATTCAGTAGCAGCGATGGCGAGGCATGACAGAATCTCTGACCAGAGAGTTATTTATCGTTGCTAGTCTGCGCTTGACCGCGCGAGAGTTCAGTTCAGTTGCGAGGCAGTTGTTATACGTAGCGAGTCGCGAGAGCATGTAGTTCGTTCGTGCCAGTAGCGCGCGAGAGACAGTCGGAGTTGTGTGTGAGGAGTCGGCGGGCGTCGACATGGGCCTCTGGTCAAGATTCGGGACGAGGTATATTTTTAAATAAGGTAAAGAAGCAGCATTGCGCACATGTGATAATGTAATGTATATTAACTGTAATTAATTTGTTCAAGAATTGCCCCAATAATAATTTTGTTCTGAAAGCAATTTTTTAAGAAAATAATCATTACAATTGAAACAATATTTCCTTTGCTTTTCCTCCCAGAATCAATTTATCAGGTTGATCTTAACGTTAATTTTGTGGGGACTTAATATTTTTGCACATTGTTATTATCATTGAGTTTTACTACTGTGGGAAGCTAATATTTGGGTCTATTTGCAATTCTTATTCAATTCTTTTCATTTTCACATTTTTGCGGGGAGGTTACACTTAGCACGATGTCTATTCGCATTTAAATATTTTTCTTTTATTTTTGTGGGGAGGTTACAGTGCTCAGAGCCATTTGAACCATTTTTTGAGGATCCATAGCGCGAATAGCCTGATCGAGGTGGTCTCACAGATTCTCGATTGGGTTTCTGGGAGTTTGTGGCCAGGGGAGTGTCGTAAACTCATCCTAGTTCTCTTCCAATCACGCATATAGACCGTGATCAGTGTGACACGTTGCATTGTCCTGCTGGTAGATGCCATCGTGTCGAGGATAAAGAAACAGCAGGCAGCGATGGACATGGTCCCCAAGGATAGATGCATATTTGTGTTGATCCACTGTACCTTCCACAAAGACGAGATCATCCAAGGAATGTCATGAAAACCCTCCTCAGAACATAACGCTCCCTGCTCTGGGCTAGAAACTTTCGACGGTTGTCACAGCACACTTGCCTTCAGACGTTTCACGTCTTACACGCCAGCGACCGTCTGTCCGATGGAGCATAAAAAGTGATTCATCTGAAAAAGCCACCTGTCGCCTCTCAGTAGACGTTCAGTTTCCTCTTTGTTCACCTGGGCGGTATTTTGTATTATCGAGAAACAGAGGTTAGAGTATCACGGACGTGATACAGGATTTGGGGTGGACATCATTAAAACAAAGGCCTTTCTCGTCGCGGCTGAATCTTCTCAAGAAATTTCAATCACCAACTTTCTCCTCTGAATGTGAATGTATTTTGTTGACATCGACCTACATAGGGAGAAACGATTATCATTATAAAATAAGGAAAATCAGATCTCGCACGGAAAAACATAGATGTTCGTTTTTTCCGCGCGCTGTTCGAGAGTGAAATAATAGAGAATTATTGTGAAGGTCGGTCGATGAACCCTCTGCGAGGCACTTAAGTGTGATTTGCAGGGTATCCATGTAGATGTAGAACTTCTCAGTCGCTGACTCTATATACTAAGGTAATTTGACCGAAAACTGATTTTTGTTATCAGCAAATAAACCTTTAAGGAGCAAACTTGTTCCGAAGTGAAACTAACAAGGGAACCTCCCCATCGCACCCCCCCCCCCCCCTCAGATTTAGTTATAAGTTGACAAAGTGGATAGGCCTTGAAAAGCTGAACACAGATCAATCGAGAAAACAGGAAGAAGTTGTGTGGAACTATGAAAAAAATAAGTAAAATATGCAAACTGAGTAGTCCATGCCAAAGATATGCAACATCAAGGATAGTCTGAGCTCAGGAGCGCCGTGGTCTCGTGGTTAGCGTGAGCAGCTGTGGAATGAGAGGTCCTTGGTTCAAATCTTCCTTCGAGTGAAAAGTTTACTTTCTTTATTTTCGCAAAGTTATGATCTGTCCGTTCGTTTATTGACGTCTCTGTTCACTGTAATAAGTTTAGTGTCTATGTTTTGCGACCGCACCGCAAAACCGTGCGATTAGTAGACGAAAGGACGTGCCTCTCCAATGGGAACCGAAAACATTTGATCGCAAGATCATAGGTCAACCGATTCCTCCACAGGAAAACACGTCTGATATATTCTGTACGACACATGACAGGAATATGTTGTCGACCCACCTAACTTGTAAACTTGGCGAATGGGTAAAAAGATTCTTCTACCTTGCCCGATTTAGGTTTTCTTGTGGATGTGATAATCACTCCCAAAAAAGTGATGAAATCACAAGAGTTTGTCTCATAAACTACAACAAATGAATGCAACAGTTTGAGAGTCGCACAGTTTTCCCTGTGCTCTCTCAAAACAGATGTTTTAACGTTTTCAAATTTTTCCGTGTGTACACCGTAAAATCCTGCATATGTCCAAGCAAATCTGAACATGTCCTGGAACTTTGGAGAGCGAAGCTGATTGTGTGTGTATGCCTGAACTGTGATAATTGTCTGAAAATAAAAAATTAAAATTTTCACTCGAGGGAAGACTTCAACCAAGGACCTCTCGTTCCACGACTGCTCACGCTAACCACAGGACCACAGCGCTACTGAGCAGGTACTCTCCTTAATGTTGCCTATCTTTCACATGTACTACTCAGTTTGTATATTTTGCTTATTTTTCTCATAGTTCGATACAACTTCTTCCTGTTTTCTCGATCGATCTGTATTCACTTTTTCAAGGCCTATCCACTGTGCCAACTTATAACTAAATCTGAGGGGGGTGCGATGGGGAGGTTCCCTTGTAAGAATTCCAAGGGTCTTATAAAAGCTTGTGTTGCTCAACTGTTGCACGTCCATCCGTCCTTACACATATCCGCAACCGTCTTTTAGCACCATCATCTATGGCCCTTCGTGCACCACGCTTGCCTCAACGCCGGTTTTCGCTAGCGCCATTTTCCCATGCATGGTATACTTTATCCACGGTGGCAAGCGAACAGTTTACAAATTTAGCCGTTTCGGAAATGCTTCCATTTTGGTCTGAAAGCCAATGATCACGCGCTTTTGGACATCAAAGAAATCGCTCTGTTTCCTCATTACGACACCCCACACACACAAGTTATACACCGCACCACTGGTAGTACTGCCATTCTCCGTCCGTGAGTGGTTACTGCACCTTCACGTGGAACATAGGTGGTGGCCACATAGTTGTGAATGGACTGTGAAAATCTTGACTCGTTGCTTATCTTTGAAGTTTCCCCATCTTGACGGAATCAACGGAGGACCATGAATGAACGAAAAGATGATGATGAAGTCCCATACTCCGTGACAGAGCGTAGGTGAACGATGCGGGAGACCCGCACCGCCGTACTAGGCAAGGTCCTGGTGGAGATGGTTTGCCAGTGCCATCCCCCGACCGTAATGGTGATGAATGATGAGGATTAAGACGACACATCAACACCCAGTCATCTCGAGGCAGGTAAAGATCTCTGACCCCGCCGGGAATCAAAAATGGTTCAAATGCTTCTTAGCACTATGGGACTTAACGTCTGAGGTCATCAGTCCCTTAGAACTTAGAACTACTTAAACCTAACTAACCTAAGGACATCACACAGATCCATCCCCGAGGCAGGATTCGAACCTGCGGCCGTAGCGGTCGCGCGGTTCCAGACTGTAGCGCCTAGAACCGCTCGGTCACTCCGGCCGGCCCGCCGGGAATCGAACCCGGGATCCCGTGCTCGGGAAGCGAGAACGCTACCACGAGACCAAGAGCTGCGGACTGAACGAAATAAATAATTCCCGCCATCTCACATTCATGTACAGCATGCATATTTTCCCCATTCTTTTATATGACACTGGCTCGTTACGTAGAGCTTTTGAAACGTACTCGTTATTTTGAAAGCGTGATGTTGCACATTAGAAACTAGTGGTCGTTAATTTCGTTTTGGACCTAGCACAAATGCCGTATTACCGCCGGTTTCGCTCTGGACCACAAAATGAGCCACGCCGAAACTTGGTTACCGAGTGATCAGCTGTGGCTGCGAAACGGCGGAGAAAGTCCCTCTGTGACAGCGGGGCGGGCGTGCGGAACGCGCCCGTTTGCGACAGCCGCAGCCAGCAGGCCAACCGGCGGGCGATGTTCCCCTGTCGCGGCGGCGCGGTGCTCGCTCCACTAACGGCAGCGGCCGGGACGGTGAAGGTCGGGAGGGGAGGGGGGAAATCGGCCGCTATAAATCACCACCGACAGCTGATTTACGGCACTTAATCATCCCGCCGTACGTGAGCGGGCTCCCTGTGTGCTTTCGAAAGTCTTGTGCAACTAAATAAACATTCTGTGCCGTAATTACGATGTGAATTACATCGCAATCCGTTTCTCCATCTAATAGAATGTTGAGAAATAAATTACAGGAAATAACTTGTCACTTTTTATTAGTTACAGTACATTGGTGTCATCATTAAAATCTTTTATTGAAGTAAGTGGTGATATCTGCAGGGAACGAGTAAGTATAGTTAAAAGCCGAGTTCCTACTTTCCACCAGCACAATTGACAACTCCATGAACATCAACCACCATCGGCTGTATATTGGAGAGACGACAGTGAAAATTTGTGCCGCACCCGGACTCGAAAGCAGTTTTCCCGCTTTACATGAGCTCTTGCCTTAACCGCTTCGGCTATCCGTGCACGCCGGCCGAAGTGGCCGCGCGGTTCTGGCGCTGCAGTCTGGAACCGCGAGACCGCTACGGTCGCAGGTTCGAATCCTGCCTCGGGCGTGGATGTGTGTGATGTCCTTAGGTTAGTTAGGTTTAACTAGTTCTAAGTTCTAGGGGACTAATGACCTCAGCAGTTGAGTCCCATAGTGCTCAGAGCCATTTGAACCATTTATCCGTGCACGAAACACAGCAAGACCCAAATTTCCGTATGTCGTCGTCCATGAGTCACAATCTGCACTCGGACGTTAAGTACCGGGTGATCAAAAAGTCAGTATAAATTTGAAAACTGAATAAATCACGGAACAATGTAGATAGAGAGGTACAAATTGACACACATGCTTGGAATGACATGGGGTTTTATTGGACCCAAAAAAATACAAACGTTCAAAAAATGTCCAACAGATGGCGCTTCATCTGATCAGAATAACAATAATTAGCATAACAAACTAAGACAAAGCAAAGATGATGTTCTTTACAGGAAATGCTCAATACATCCACCATCATTCCTCAACAATAGCTGTAGTCGAGGAATAATGTTGTGAACAGCACTGTAAAGCATGTCCGGAGTTATGGTGAGGCTTTGGCGTCGAATGTTGTCTTTCAGCATCCCTAGAGATGTCGGTCGATCACTATACACTTGCGACTTCAGGCAACCCCAAAGCCAATAATTGCACAGACTGAGGTCTGGGGACCTGGGAGGCCAAGCATGACGAAAGGCCGGCCGAAGTGGCCGTGCGGTTAAAGGCGCTGCAGTCTGGAGCCGCAAGACCGCTACGGTCGCAGGTTCGAATCCTGCCTCGGGCATGGATGTTTGTGATGTCCTTAGGTTAGTTAGGTTTAACTAGTTCTAAGTTCTAGGGGACTAATAACCTCAGCAGTTGAGTCCCATAGTGCTCAGAGCCATTTGAACCATTTGAGCCATGACGAAAGTGGCGGCTGAGTACACGATCATCACCAAACAACGCGCGCAAGAGATCTTTCACGCATCTAGCAATATCGGGTGGAGCGCCGTCCTGCATAAACATCATACGTTCCAGCAGGTGTTTATCAGCCAAGCTGGGGATGATGCGATTCTGTAATATATCGGCGTACCTCTCACCCGTCACGGTACAGTTTTGTTGTCCAGCGCCATCTGTCGTACATTTTGTAAACTTTGTTCCTTTTTTTTCTTTTTGTTCTAATAAAACCCCATGTCATTCCAAGCATGTGTGTCAATTTGTACCTCTCTATCTACATTATTCCGTGGTTTATTAAGTTTTCAAATTTATACTGACTTTCTGATCACCCGGTATATTCCTACCCAGGAAGAACGTATTTATTGAGAGTGGACTTCCTGGCGTTGGCGAATAAATAATAATCTGTGTAATTAAGAAGTACGATGTAATGTGCCTTCGGACATCCAAGCACGCTGGAAACCCTGATTAGAGCCCCGGTCTAGCACTAATTTTCATTGTCGCCATTCCAACGCACAACCGATGGTGGTTCATACACCCAACTGCGTCCTGTGTTTATTGACGGCTGTAACTGCTGCAGTGCCTGTTCGTACGGACATGCATGCATGTCCGATGGAACATTACAATATACTTCAGCTGTTTCCTATTTATTCGCCAATACCAGGCCCTCAACTCTCAATAAATATGTCCTTTCTGGGTGGGAAATTACGTAACGTACGAATACAGGTTTGACACATGGACGACGATAAATGGAAGTCTGGGTCTGGCTATGGTTCGTGCACGGATAGCCGAAGCAGTAAGGCGACTGTACGTCTAAACTGGGAGATGTGGGTTTGACTCTTGGGCTAGTACAAATTCTCAATGTCGTCATTCCAATATGGTTGTTCACATTTGCAACTGCGAATACATTTCTCGTATTTTTTTATAGCTGCAGTCGCTGTTTTGCGTTTTTGCTTCAGATGTGCTTGCATGTCCGAGGGAACATCCCACTGTACTTCTTAATAACACAGTGACAGCTATTTCGAATTTTACCTCTGTCCAGCTGTCGAATTTCGTGCACTGCAATAGAGCACAAATAATTTACAGTTTTAAGAAGTTTCCTCGGTGATTTGTGAGGCTGCAGCTACAAAAAAGCAACAAAAACTCAGTCAGTCGTAGAAAGAGAAACTGTGTTATAATGAGAATAGATTGTTGCCGATTATGAAGCAGGTACTACAGGTTGTTCATCCTGTAGCTAATATTTACCGACTGTAGCCGTAATTTTTCGACCTACCGCAATGTGGAACACGACTAACAATGGTTTTCTTGTTACTCGTACTCTCGTCCTGGAATTTGTAGGGAGCCCTCGTCATGTCCATTCCTAAGCTTATTTGTTTATGTATATTAGACTGTATCTATCTGAGTGACTACGGAAGTTTAGGTATAGGAATCTACAGCAATCAGTAAAGAGAGAATGTACCTCTTTTAGACCTTGCTGTGGTGTAAGGCGTAAACTGCCGTTATTGTGCTTCGGAAACGAACGAACCGAGATCTGCTTCATACTGCGCAAACACAATGGCCCCCGCCTACACCTTCACCTCTGTGTCCCGTTGTACAAAGATCAGAGCCACACTTTGCATGCAGCATGTGAAGTATCATAAAAACGGCAATGTCGTCACCAGGTTCTCGCCCCACAATAAACGAAATTCAATTTGGGTAACACTGTTTTTTTTTTATTAGAATTGTCACAACCCACCTTTAAAACATTTTGGTTAATTTTATGAAAACTCTATTTATATCTTCTGTTATTTGCACTGAAACTGCTAGGCTATGAATTGTTCGTGTATAGGGAAAAGAGACGCCGATGAGGCAAGGTAACTGATGCATAGTATACTACTAATGTTGTGCAGTACTATTGTCAAACCTATTGCTCAGCTGATGAGCACCGAGGAAGAAGTCGTGCGCATCTGCCACTTCTGACAAGTGAGTGCCAACAACGAAGTGCTGTTGCAAGCTGGCCAGTTTGCACAACGAATTTTTATTATAGCTTCGACGCTACTTCAGCTTTTAGAGTAATTTTAGAGTAAGAAGAAGTGACCAGCCTTCCCAGATGCAAAAATTCATAAAACACAATGCTTGCACGTAATAAATGCTATCCAGTCCTTCATGTTACCCTGTTGTATTTGACCACGAATGGCACTGGGCAAAGTCCACGTTGCAAACGTCAGTCACGGTCTGGATAGTGTTCTGGGTAGTTGTGAGTGTAGTATAATGGAGCTAACTGACTTCAAACGTGGGCAAATTCTTCGTGCTCCAATGATGTGTGCTTCCGTACCCAAGGTAGCGGAGGTGTTTGGTGTTTCAAGGGGCACCATATCGAACATTTACACCTGTACATCGCATACAGGAATATCATCCGCCAAGTCACAACGCCAACGAAAGTGTGTGTTGAGTGATTGTGATAGACGGTCATTGAAGAGGAGTCCGCCAGATTAGCTGAGTGGTAACGTGTTTTCCTACCATGCGGCTGACCCAGTTTCGATTCACAGCCGGGTAGGAGGTTTTTCTCCGCTCTGGCACTGCGTGTTGTGTTGTCATCATCCTAATCTAATCATCACGACGCGCAAGCCACCCAATGTTGCGTCACCTGAAATAAGACTTCCACCCGGCGGCCGAACTTCCCCAGATGGGGCCTCCAGGCCATCGATGCCACGCCGTCATTTCATTTCATTTCATTGAAGAGGATTTCGGCGGAAAATAAGAGGACGGTAGCTGCAAGAGTCACTGCAAAATTTAACGGTGCATTCTCGAATCCTGTCAGCATCAAAACAATACGAAGAGAGCTCCATAAGCAAGAAACAGCTAGGTGAGATGGAATTTGAATACGACTCATTACTAATGCAAATGCCCGTAGCAGGAAAACGTGGTACCGAAACTGTAAAAGCTGGGTTATGGAGCAATTGCAGAAATACATTTGTTCTAACAAGTTTAGTTGCTCACTATTTCGGGCTTCTCTCCGAGTTTACGTCCCAAGAGTGAAAAAAGGTGGTGGTTCAGTGATGATTTGGACCGCCGTATCCCCATGCTTACTCTGCAGTGCAGCATTACTGCCAAGCATTACGTAAGCATTTTGATCAGGTCCATCCCATGATGCAGTGTTTGTTCCCCATCGGTGATGCTCTGTTCCAAGAGGAAAGGGTCCCTGTTCAAACAGCTCGAATCGTCAGGGACTTGCTTTGTGAGCACAAGGCCGAATTGTTGAATCTCCCCTGCCTACCCTAGTCACCAAACGTCAATATTATTCCGCCTTTGCGGTATACTTTGAGTAGAAGAGTGCATGAACGCTATCCACCTCCATCATAGTTATCCGAACTGCCACTATTTTGCAGGAAGAATAGAGTAAAATTAACTCGACAACTATACACCACCTGTATTTACCCATTCCGAGACGATCTCAGGCAGTTTCCAATGCCAACTGGTTTCCTACGCCGTATTAGAAATGGTAATGTGTTTTCGTTTTGATGCTTCCATATTTTTGTCCAACCCCTGTAACGCGGTGGAAAACCCACTCCCTTCACCTATATGTTTCGAATTTAGGAAAACAAAATTATGTTAAATAGGAGATACAATTCAAATGCGGGGCTGAGATTTGCTGGCTCACTTTTTTGGCGCACTCTGGCATTTTTCAATGCGCAAACCCACTGGCACTGACGGATTTCTGAGCCTGGCGTTAACCCTTGGCAACTTCCTCCGACCTGCATTACACCTGTCCATTCACAGAACGCTATTGTGGCTCGTGAAATAGTTGGCCAGCGTGTCTTTTCGATGTTGTCCACTTTTGTGTCTGCCTTCGTGTCATCTTTGAGGGTAACTAATGCACCTAACATTAACCTTGTTGTCTCCTTATGTCCTTATGTACATGTTCCATTCCATTACAGTACTCCACTACGTCCCAGACCAGAGGATCTTGATCAGTCCTCGTAACGATGCTACAAATCGACTGCTGTGAAGAGGTGCCATGAGTGAGACTAGCTGTCTTCACAACTTTCTTCAGTCTCCCGGAAGATCTAAGAATAGTCTGATATTTCAGGCAACAGACGTCATTAGTACCAACGTAAGCTGACTGCTAGCCAGGCTCCCAACTGCCCTCACAGGGGCTGTTCCTCTCGCAATACTCACGGAGCACACATGCATGCATGCATGCATGCGAGTCCAAAGCAACATTGCATCATACTGCTTAATAACACAGGCACTGCTATTTCGTTTTTGTTCGCCAATACCAAGCCCCTGACTCTCAAGTAATATGTCCTTTCTGGACGGGAATATACTTACCATTCCAGTGCAGGTTGTGACACATGGACGACGATATATGGAAGCCTGAGTGTGGTCGTGATTCGTGCACGGATAGCCGAATCGGTTTCTTAGAGCTGCCTGACAGTGAAGCTGTCTACATGCTACAACCACTACCCTTCCATCTATGTTTGGCCGGACCATGACAATGAAGAGACCTTCAGTCTAGCAGGAGAGAAAAGCTTTTACCGCATATTCAGCGAGAAGCAATATTGCGAACATATTTGTCAGAAGTATGGAGCTAGCCTTTCCAACGTTCCTTTGAAAAAGGTCCCGATAGCCTCAAGAGGTAGCAATACCATGTGTCTCATAAAGGACGCTGCAAGAATTCAGCAGGAGAGCAATTAAAGCCAAGTATTAATTGAAAAGCCTTATTAGTGATTAAGTCCCACAAATTGAATAATAACTTCCTTTGTGTTCTGGAGGTGATCGGCAGATAATGATAACGTAAGAGGTATTTTTCCCCGATTTTCACTACTAAATAAACAATAACATTAATAAGCTATAAATTACCGCCAAGATGCCATTCTCCCTTGTTTGGCATTTTCTGACCACGTCCATTTCCTAATCCATTACTTATGGAAACATTTCTATACATTTTTATTCCATTCACAGCACCAGATTTGCACCTGATGGTCAAAATTGGAAATAATTTTTCTTGGCGTAAATCGGTCCACTTTAACGCATTAGCATATCTACCGAGTTTCGCTGCCGCAACTTTATTACAGCCCATACTGGACCTCAATGAGTAGCTGCACAGTAATTATAACCACCCGGCACAAAGTATAAAATCAACAAATCGAAACTGATCGTTGACACCAATTTATAAACTCGTTGGCCAGAAATTGATCACGTCGAGTTCACTCGTTGTCACCCTCATCATTTCTCTCACAGTGCATGTGGCTGCTGCTGAAGAACACTGTAATAAATGCTTTTGTCTGCGCAGCACTACACTTGCAAAAAAACTGACTCTCCAAGAAGGTCCCAATTCAGCAGGTTGGTCATGTATCTCGTGGTACTATAGCGTAGTTTGTTGAGAGCCTTCCATGTGGTCCGCTTCTCTGAATGACCAGTGGGTAGCTCTTCCTTCGGTACCATCTATTTCTCCAAGTCTTGACTCTCCCCCGCCACTTTGAGATCCTTGATTGCTGTGGTGTTCCTGTAAGAGCTTCAGTAGTTGCCAAGAAGCTCTTTCTTGATTTCAGCCGAGAATGTGCTGGCTAACAGCCATATAAATGGTGGGCTGCTGTAGTCATCGCCTTAATTTTCTCACGCCTAGCAGCTATCTCGTGTCTAATTTCAGGAGGGGTTATGCCAGTACGAAAATGGAGTTTATTTACGGGTGTAGTTCTTAAATAATCCGTGATAATGCGGCAGGTCTCATTAAGTGCCACAACAATATTTCTGGCATGGCTGGACTTTTTCTATGCCGAGCATGCGTATTCAGCTCTGGAGTATCACAGCATTAATGCCCTAGTTCTCACGGTGCATGGATAAGCTTCAAATGTGGTTCCGTCAGTTTCGTAACTGTGTTGTTTCTAGCAGATACTTCCCGTTTCATTTTTAGACAGTGTTTCTTGTATGTAAGTGTACAGTCCAAAGTCACTCCCGGATATCTCAGAGTCAGATAGTATTCAAGAGCAATTCCTTCCGAGACGATTTCAGCTGCTTCTTTGTTCATGAAGTGGAATATGCAGGTCTGAGTTATATCAGGAATCAGCTTCAGATGATTTTCCTTATAGTAGGTGGTAAACTCTTCCAGATTTAGGTAAGGTTTTTTTCCAGCTCCTCAAAACAGTCGACCTGATCAGTGACTGCACAGTCATCAGCATAGACTTCCTTCAGACAATGGCTGATCATTAGTGTCGATGTTGAATAACAATGGTGCGAGCACACTGCCTTGCGGTAACACATTCTTCTGTGTTCTTCAGCTGCTTCTTTGTCCCTGAAATTCCACAAAGATTCTCCTGTCTTGGAGAAGGTTTCTGACGTTGCACACGAGGTTGAGGTCTTTGATGACGTCATATACTTTTGTTAAAAGAACCTGATTACTGTCTGTGACGTAAGCCGCAGAGACACAAATGAATACAGCGTGTGTGACGAACCGTTTCTCGAAGCCATCCACGATGTGCTGACTCAGTTTCAATTTCTGTGATGTACAGTATTTGTTTCCTTCTCTGAAGCCGGCTTGCTGTGTTGTAAGAAAAGGCTCCATTTTCCTGTCGGTCTCTGGAAAATGAGCCTCTCCAGGACTTTGTAGAGGAGCCAGAACAAGGAAATAAGTATATCGCTTTTGGGATTCAGGCAAACTTTGCCTGATTTAGGGATAGCAATGACTCTAGCCTTCCGCCACACTTTGGGGATCTTGCAATCCTGGACGCAGTTGTTCATTAAATGCAGTAGCCAGCGAATTGTAACAGGACCAAAATTCTTGACCTGTTCTACTCGTATGCCGCCCAATCCATCTGCTTTAACCAATTTGCACTTAGTGATTGCTAACTGTAGTTGAGCTTCAAGAAACGGTGGAGGCAGGATTTTACTCTCTTGGTCATGTTGCTGTGTTATTGATTTCTTATTTGCCTTTCTACGTTGGGTTGGTTTCCAGTTTACTAGCAATTGATGGGCAATTTGGTCTGAATTTATATTAGCATGCATGCTGGCTTGGTTGTTATCATTACTGAGACGGAGTAATAGCCGGCCGCGGTGGTCTAGCGGTTCTAGGCGCTCAATCAGGAACCGCGCGACTGCTACGGTCGCAGGTTCGAATCCTGCCTCGGGCATGGATGTGTGTGATGTCCTTAGGTTAGTTAGGTTTAAGTAGTTCTAAGATCTAGGGGACTGATGCCCTCAGATGTTAAGTCCCATAGTGCTCAGAGCCATTTGAACCATTTTGAACGGAGTAATAGTCGCCAGGCCTTCTGACTGCTCTTATTCATGTAACAATCTGCCATTAACTGAACCCACTCATCTATCTCAGCCTAATATATTGAGGGAAGCATGCTTCGTGCGAGATCTGATGTTTCTTCGCTGAAAGGATCCTCTTCGCATGTGAACTTGAATAAGCTTCGACGATGTCAACAGAACTGAGCACTTACCAGGAATTGGAGCAATGCTCATAATTTTCTGTAGTATAATGGAGAATCTTGCCCAGTGAGCATTTTCAGAGTTGTATCTCCGTTTAAAACAGACTTCGTAGCGTCTTAGTGGCGGTTACTTAGGAAGTAACAGAAGTAACCAGAGCCCAAAACACTACAACTAATAAATAGCCAAAATCTGGCTTTTCTGCCAGCATGATACATTGAATTCTAGGTACCCCAGTCACCTGATACCTTATATCACAAAAAAATTATCTGGGCAAGTCTCTGAGCAAACTCTGTGTGAACTCTTCCCAGATCTCTGAGGGGTACACATGTACTTCATCACAGACATGTTTCCTGCTTGAATGTGTCAATGAACAAAGTGAAATAATTTAGAATGTGGCTTATGAAGAGGGGTTCACATCTTCAGACATTACATCGGAAGGATTTCACAGGAATTACATGTGTCCAGGTAAATTATCAAGGTATTTTTGTGATGCGCAAACCTGTTATTCATTTCCAATTACCAGTCACCCCACACACTACATGCATCAGTTCATAATGTAACATTAAACACACAATGAGCTGACATCAAGACTGTAGCAACAGTGTTTGAGTTTCACTCTGGGTACCGCAACTAACCATTTGCTTGCCTGAAAAACTGAGTCAGCATACCTCCAAAATTAGTGAGATGCTGAGCCCGGAAAGGGAATAAGTTGTCATTATGATAGAGCAGAAAATAAAATACATGCAAGGAGGTGTGTGAAGTGACTGAGATATTCCACATTGTTATTATCTTGTGTTGTCTAAGTAACCATTATTTATACAGGGTACAGCACATTGTTACGACGTAAAGTCAAGCGCCGGCAAGCCACTCGGGAACGATAGAGAAGAGATGGCTGTGAGATGACGTCAGCCAATCGCATGCTGACCGACCCCTCTCCAGGACGACAACGCGTCAGCAGCGGCCCCTATGTGAAGAGGACATAAGCGCCGTGACCGACTGGCGGTGCCCCAGTGGAATAGTACCTTCAAGACTAGTGACTTGTATGGCAGCGTTCCTATACACCAAATATTTGACGACGAGCATGGAGGCATAATATTTGGCCATAAGGTGTAAGAAGAACCCAGAGCCTGGCTGTCACAAAATTTTCTTTTGTCGCCGGCTTTTTTGTTTTGCTGGCGCCTTAATTCTACCTTGTCTTTTCTTTGCGGGGGTGTGTTTACAATATTATCAGTGTCTCTTGTAGTGTTTTTGCGGATCAGTGTTTTCAGGTGAGCATCGCAGAAATTTTCTTAGCTTGCCTTGTCTTTTTATTGCATTTGCGTATTCCATAATTAGCAACCCATCTCTCTCACCCCCTGCTCAGATGCCACAGCTGCAAGAGTCAAATGCAGTGCAGCTAATACAGATGTTTCAGTTTCAGACGCAGCAGATCTCAACGCTGCTAAACACGGTACAGCAGCTACTCGCAAATCAAGCCACCTATACAGTGCCGTACCGCCTTTTCGCCAGTTTAATGAAAACAAAGAGGAATGGCTCGAGAGGTTGCAACAGTATGAAGCCAACATAATTGCTCACAACGTACCGAGTACTGCCAAACTACATTACTTTTTGTCAATGGTGGGAAGTGCAGTTCTTCGCTTCATTTATAAATTGTTCCCTAACGCAACTCCGAATGAACTTTCCTATGATCAAGTTGTAGATTCTCTAACTACTATGACCAACAAGTGAATATGGTGACAACTAGATACCAATTCTTTCGTTGCAAAAAACGATCAGAACAAACTTATCACGAGTTGGTAACAGATTTGCAGCGTATGACGAGGAAATGCTAATTCAATGTGCTTTTGGTGCTTTATATTCAGATGTTATGTTACGTGAAGCGATCGTGTACAATGTAATTGATACTTAAATGTAATGTAATTGATGTCTGACATAAAGAACAGATTTTGAAACTGTCAGATCCATCATTTCAGCACGGAGTGCAAACTCTGCATCAGTACGATTCAAGTGCCATAGCAGCCGATAAATTTGAGCAGCCACCAATTTGTCGGGTGCGTCATCCCTTGCTCATGACCGGCCCAGCAGACAGAAACAGGTACTAAAAAGGTGAACAGAATTATGTCGTGCCGTTCGAGGCTCCAATGCGAAGATTTCCCGTCCAGACAAGCGCAGTGTTACGCTTGTGACAAGACAAGTCACGTTCAATCCGTGTGTTTGCAACAAAACAAACATAAGAATTTTGCTCACTCATAAAAATCTCGTCACAAAGCCCGTGTAATCAATGCAGTGTATTAAAAGACCGCTGCAGGCATCAACAAAACTAGCAAGCAAACAGTTTCTTTAGTGCTACGCCAGTCCAACAAACTTTTTGTTCGTTTGCATATTAGTGGAAAACGTGTGAAATTTCATTTGGACACGGGTGCCTGTGTTACATTGCTGAATCTTAATGCATATGAACTGTTAGGCTCCCCACACCTGTCTAACACTAGCACGCACCTGACGGCTTATAATGGACAACACATTCCCATTCTCGGAAAATGTACTTTGTCTGCCATGTATCACTCGCATACACGAACGGTGACTTTCACTGTGCTACAGTCACGCGATTGTGTGAACATATTTGGCCTCGATTCGCTTGGTTTGTTTGGATTTACAATGCACGACAATATGTTGTCAGTGACTGCATTCAATGCAAAAGCTAGCTTGCTGAAAGAATGTCCGGAACTATTTTCTTAAGGTTTAGGCAAGGCTTAACAATTTTGTTGCACATATTGCTATGAAATACAATGCTCAACTGAAATTCTGCCGGACTAGAACTGTTCCCTTTGCGTTACAGGACAATGTGGCTGCTGAACTTGAAGAATTGCAATATAGAGGAGCTGTTGCGCAAATACGAGCTAGTCAGTGAGCAAGTCCACTGATTTTGCTCCCCAGACCTTCAGGTCGCATTCGCCTCTTTGTTGATTTTAAATCTACTGTCAACCCACAAACTGTGATTGATACTTATCCATTGCCACGCCCAGAGGATCTAATGGACAGATTAGGAGCTGGTCGCTACGTTTTCAAAACTGATTTGCGCGAAGCATATCTTCAAATACCACACGTGTGAGTTGTAAACACTCATTTGGGTTTGTTTAAATATTTACGTTTGCCTTTTGTCAGTGATTACGCACCCGCCATTTTCCAACGGTATTAGGAACAGCTGACTGTTCTAGTACCAAACTGTTCAAACTATTTGGACGATATTGTCGTAGCAGGTCGCACACCTGAAGAACACATTGCAAATTTGCGTGCTTTGTTTCGTGTGTTATCTGATGCAGTACCAAAATGTAGACTGGACAAATGTGATTTTTTTAAACCTGAGTTGGAGTATCATGGTCATGTCGTAAAAAGTCAAGGTGTACATCCTCTTCAGTCACATCTGTTAGCCATACGAGACCTGCCAGTTCCTCGCAGTGTCGTAGAATGGCAGTCAGTCTTAGGGAAAATGAACTATTATATTCGGTTCATACCGAATGCTGCACAAATCGCAGCTCCATTGCATCGCAACGCTCCCTTTGTTTGGACAGATGAGTGCCAAGAAGCTTTTCAAAAACTTAAAGATACATTGCTCAGTGATCGATGTTTGGTTCACTTTGATCCTGACAAGCCAATTGTGTTGCAAGTTAACGCTTCCTCTTACGGAATCGGTGCAGTGTTTTCTCACAGATTTGGTGATAAAGACAGGCCTATTGCTTTCGCGTGAAAAGTGTTGTCCAAAGCTCAGTGTATCTATTCTTAAATAGAGAACGAGGCATTGGCTGTTGTGTATGGTCTCATAAAATTCCACCGCTATTTGTATGGCAGAAAATTCTGCTTAGTAACGGATAATATTGCAGTCCTTCTGCCATCCGATGAAGCCGGTTCCTGTACGAACTGCCCTAAAATTGCAAAGATGGGCTTTGTTGGTGTCTCAATACCAGTACGAGATGGTGTACCGTCCGACAGCGCAACACGCTAATACGGCCGCACTTTCACGTCTTCCGATTGGCCCTGATACAGACTTCGACGCTTCTGCTGCATTTTGTTGCCACATCGACGCTCACAATTCTGAATTGCTTCAATCCTTTCCTCTGAACTATAGGAAAACTGAGCAGGCCACGGAAGCTGATTCAAATTTGAACGTTTTGCTAAAATACATTCGCACATCTTGGCCTCGCTCTTTGCATAGCATAAAGAATTCTGCAGTGCTCCTATACTTTGCACATCGGCATAGCCGCACTGTACAGAAAGGTGTGATTCTTGTTCAGAATGAGAGTGAACAGTCACGTGTGTTGATCCCCAAAGCTTTGCAAAAAGAAGGGTTGCAGTTACTTCACCAAGGACACTGTGGGATTGTTCGTACGGAACAGTTAACGCGTCGACACTGTACTTGGCAGGGTATGGACACCAAAATACAACAGACGACGTCACAGTGTCAAACAAGTGCGGAAAATCAGTTCGGTCCGCCAAAAAAATTCTCTGCTTGGCCTAAGTCACAATCACCATGGCAACGTGTGCACATAGACTTTGCAGGACCTTTTTGGAACGTTCGTTGGCTGATTGTGGTAGACTCTTATAGCAAGTTTCCGTTTGCTGTGCCAATGAAATTGACAACGTCAAGTAGCACAATTCAGGGGTTGTCCTCTATTTTTTTCCTCGAAGGTTGCCTGATGACGCAGTGTTGGACAACGAGCCTCAGGGCACGTCAAATGAATCTGAAACATTATGTGAACGCAATGGCATACGGCATCTAACTAGTACATCTACATCTACATTTGTACTCCACAAGCCACCCAACGGTGTGTGGCGGAGGGAACTTTACGTGCCACTGTCATTACCTCCCTTTCCTGTTCCAGTCGCGTATGGTTCGCAGGAAGAACGACTGCCGGAAAGCCTCTAATTTTACATTGGTGATCTCCTCGGGAGGTATAAGTAGGGGAAGCAATACATTCGATACCTCATCCAGAAACGCACCCTCTCGAAACCTGGACAGCAAGCTACACCGCGATGCAGAGCGCCTCTCTTGCAAAGTCTGCCACTTGAGTTTGCTAAACATCTCCGTAACGCTATCACGCTTACCAAATAACCCTGTGACGCAACGAGCCACTCTTCTTTGGATCTTCTCTATCTCCTCTGTCAACCCGACCTGGTACGGATCCCACACTGATGAGCAATACTCAAGTATAGGCCGAACGAGTGTTTTGTAAGCCACCTCCTTTGTTGATGGACTACATTTTCTAAGGACTCTCCCAATGAATCTCAACCTGGCACCCGCCTTACCAACAATTAATTTTATATGATCATTCCACTTTAAATCGTTCCGTACGCATACTCACAGATATTTTACAGAAGTAACTGCTACCAGTGTTTGTTCTGCTATCATATAATCATACAATAAAGGATCCTTCTTTCTATGTATTCACAATACATTACATCTGTCTATGTTAAGGGTCAGTTGCCACTCCCTGCACCAAGTGACTATCCGCTGCAGATCTTCCTGCATTTCGCTACAATTTTCTAATGCTGCAACTTCTCTGTATACTACAGCATAATCCGCGAAAAGCCGCATGGAATTTCCGACACTATCTACTAGGTCATTTATATATATTGTGAAAAGCAATGGTACCATAACACTCCCCTGTGGCACGCCAGAGGTTTCTTTAACGTCTGTAGACCTCTCTCCATTGAGAACAACATGCTGTGTTCTGTTTGCTAAAAGCTCTTCAATCCAGCCACACAGCTGGTCTGATATTCCGTAGGCTCTTACTTTGTTTATCAGGCGACAGTGCGGAACTGTATCGAACGCTTTCCGGAAGTCAAGGAAAATGGCATCTACCTGGGAGCCTGTATCTAATATGTTCTGGGTCTCATGAACAAATAAAGCGAGTTGGGTCTCACACGATAACTGTTTCCAATCATTTGGAACCGTCCGTTCCTCTAGAGACTTGGGGTACACGGCTGTTAGAAGGGGGGCAAGTTCTTTCGCGTACTCTGTGTAGAATCGAACTGGTATCCCGTCAGGTCCAGTGGACTTTCCTCTGTTGAGTGATTTCAGTTGCTTTTCTATTCCTTGGACACTTATTTCGATGTCAGCCATTTTTTCGTTTGTGCGAGGATTTAGAGAAGTGCGGTCTTCCTCTGTGAAACAGCTTTGGAAAAAGGTGTTTAGTATTTCAGCTTTACGCGTGTCATCCTCTGTTTCAATGCCATTATCATCCCAGAGTGTCTGGATATGCTGTTTCGATCCACTTACTGCTTTAACGTAAGACCAGAACTTCCTAGGATTTTCTGTCAAGTCAGTACATAGAATTTAACTTACGAATTCACTAAACGCTTCACGCATAGCCCTCCTTTAGCTAACTTTGACATAGTTTAGCTTCTGTTTGTCTGAGAGGTTTTGGCTGCGTTTAAATTTGCAGTGCAGCTCTCTTTGCTTTCTTAGTAGTTTCCTAACTTTGTTGTTGAATGACGGTGCGTTTTCCCGTCCCTCACAGTTTTACTCGGCACGCACCTGTCTAAAACGCATTTTACGATTGCCTTGAACATTTCCCGCCGTTTTTTTTTTTTTTTTTTTTCCACCGTTCCATCCACAGTTCAATGGTGAAGAGGAAGGTTTTGTTAGAATCTTCAAGCAGCAGATGGTCAAACATCGCACCACACACACCAGGGATGAAGCACTGTAACTGTTTCTCGCCTCCTACAGTTCGCACCCACGAGATGGACCATCGCCGGCGGCGTTCGCTCACGGCCGCCGCCACCGGACACTGCCCCACCTGCTCCACCCTCCTCAGCATCCAGCGCGGAAGGAAGGGCGCCAGTGTCGCTTCACGCCGCGTGATATTTTGTTTTTCAGAGTTTTCGACATCAGGCGGTGGGGGCGAGGCTAGATACTCTGTGACTTTGCGCATGCGTGTATCTCATTTCAGACACAGAAGGATTGCAGCGCCAACAACGCAATCAAATTCGCCACTGTCATGTCGACGGTGATACTTCTGCATATCTTCCCCCAGATTCGCGGTTCTCGAATAAAGCCCGGCCGCAACAGCCGCCAGAGGGTGTCATCACGACACCGCAGGACAACCCCTTGAGACGGAGCTTTCGCTTCCTTCACCTCCTCTCGTCCAACCAATGGAGCTGGACGCTCCCACTCCGCAGCAGCCGACGCCTTCTACAATTTCGTATGTGCCTCAGGAGGTGGACGCGTACCCTTCTGGGCGTTTTCTGGGGGACGTTTCCACCAGAGCGAAGCCCGGATGGCGGGGTACGACCTGCGCCTATACTTTCCGGTCCCTCCGAGCGTCCACGCTCCTGCCTCCCCTTATGTTGTCGTCCTCCTTATACGACGACGGTCCGTCGCTTTGTGTGTGGCGAGGGGGGAAAGGGGGTGTAAAGTCTAGTGCCGGCAAGCCAGTCGGGAACGACAGAGAACAGATGGCTGTGAGCAGATGTCAGCCAATCGCACACTGACCAACCCCTCTCTAGGATGACAACGCAACAGCAGCAGCCCCTGTGTGTAAAGGACATAAGCGCCCGACCGACTGGCGACGCCCCAATGGAATAATAGCTTCAAGACTAGTGACTTCTATAGCAGTGAGAACTCTATTCACATCGCTTGTACATTCTATGTAGCACAGACTTGTGATCATTTATACTGAAGACGATTACTTATTTTGTATATAGCCCTCTGCTTACGACACTTCCGTGGAATTGAATCAATATTCACTGCTAGGAATTTCGAGTTTGTTAAGCAATCTATAGAAGTATCATTGAATTTTAATATAACTGTCATTTTCCTCTATTCAAACCAAAATTGAGGGCATTTTTATTCTTTATGTTCAATGCAATTTTATTGCATATTGATCAGTTACTTGAGAGTTTCATTTGCTTTCTCCACAAGAAATTTTCTTGTTTTCTCAATGGACTGCTGTCAACATCAAAGAGAAAACTTTCTCATGACGAACGATGTTAGATTCAGTCCGTTTATCAGGAACAGTATTAGTCCCAACATACTACCCAGACGAACTCGCATTTGTATGCATTTTGGTTCCGAAAAGTGTTGCACTAATCTTTTAGCTTTCTTTATTCGTATTACGTCTACTCTTTGTACCCTAATTACTATGTATAGTCGGACCCAATCGTCAGATACGCCTCCTATTCATAATGATTCTAGCTTTCTAGTATATTATTCCCTCCTATTTTGGCTACAAAACCCTATTTTCCAAAATAACCTCGGTTCACTGCGACGGCCTTCGCCACCCTACTGAGAGGGCCTGTACGCCCGCATGGCACCACTTTACAGGTTGACGTGGGAGCCCCGTACTGCTTCTCGTTGACTGCATCCTTCACTGGGCAAAGCAACTGGAGGTCGGAAGGTGCGAGATCCGGGCTGCAGGGCTGATGAAGAAGTACAGTCCACGAAGTTTGTGAGCCCCACTCGGGTGCACAGGCTTGTCTGAGACCTTGCATTGTCATGGAGAAGGAGAAGTAGTTTGTGACGACGAACACGCTTCCATTTCCTGAGGGTAGCACAGTACACTTCAAAATTAATCGGTGCACCATGAGGGAGGACATCAAACAGAATAACCCCTTCAGAGTTCCAGAATACCATCGACACATCTTGGCCAATTGAAAGTGAAGATTTGAACTTTTTCTTCGGAGGAGAACTGCGTGCGACCGGCCGTCAGTTTTGGCGACCTCGTTGCGATGGCCCAGAGACTCGCCGTGTTTATGTCCACTGCCAGGTCTCCGTAGACATTCTGCAAGCACCTATATCGGCGACGTTCTGGTTTTCCGCCAAAATAAACACAATGTCAGCTCTGTGCTTGGAACGCACCTTCGCTAGAGACACCATTTTGAAGGTTACGTATAGTGCCGCCACCTTTCGGAACCTCGTGAAACTGCAGGGGCTGAAGCAGAAATACTCCACGATATCTCACAACAAATTCCTCATTTTTCAACCGAGACTCACCAAGAAAAAAAAATTGCAATACTTATTGAACGCTCCGTATATATCAAGCAGACGTATTCCTGAGAACATTACGTTACTCGGCAGATGACTTTGGAGAGGAACACCTCACGTGGCAGCCAGACTTGGAAAATCCTCTCGCAACGTGTTTCTGTGGAACTTGTAAGGCTCTTATACAAAGAGCGCGAAGAGGACTCAATTCAAGTTACGAATCAGTAATGGCACACTCACTTGGGTAGAGAACGTTCAGAGCATGAACTACTGAGAGTAAACCATGGAAAAGGAGAGCGATGGCAGGAGAACACTGTATGGTGCAATTTTGTTTGCTTGGAGAAAACTCCGAAAGTTTTGTTCAAAATGGTTCAAATGGCTCTGAGCACTATGGGAGTTAACATCTGAGGTCATCAGTCCCCTAGAACGTAGAACTACTTAAACGTAACTAACCTAAGGACATCACACACATCCATGCCCGAGGCAGGATTCGAACCTGTGACCGTAGCGGTCGCGCGGTTCCAGACTGAAGCGCCTAGAACCGCTCGGCCACTGCGGCCGGCCGGGATGTTTTGTTCTGATGGAGTATTTGAGGTGTCAGGAAGCGCCACTAGCAACAGCTGCTTCGAGACGGCAGCCTCAACTTGTCCGCCATCGCCTCCCAGCCTACACACTGTTGCTGACAGCATCACAGGTCGTTACATCCGGATGATCTGTGATTCACCGCACGTAGCTGCACGTGCTTTCCAGCTCTGACCACCATCTGCAAGGGAGCTCCAGAATAGGTAATCCTCTGCTATCCAAAAACCTCGTCCCACTGAAGCATTTCAGTCGCATTTACGAAAATCTTACCCTACGAGCAGCCGCTCAACACTTGGTTTTCTAAGTCAGTCTTTCACAGTTAGCATTTTTTCAGGCTCTTTATTTTCCACTGGTGCAGTACAAGTATTTGATGACATAAATTTTTCATTGTCTGATATGCCATATTTCTGTATCACGTTCCAAACACCTCTTTGATGATTGTTTGCACACTGAAGCTTGTTTTCATAGAGTTATGGTGTACAGCCCAGCGCCCAGAACACTTTAAGCATAGACTAAGCCTATACAGATCAGTTATCTTCTAAATTTAAGTCACAGACTGTATTTGATTAAATCGTAATTGCAGACATTGCATTTTGGTGCCCAAAGCGTGGTCGAGACATAAGTGCAACTTGGCTCGAGGCATAACAACTTTTATCGCCTAAGAACGATACGAAGTTACTGTAGCACATTATTTAACAATTTTGCATTAACTACATAAACAACAACATAACAAAACGAATATGTTTTAATATTAGGCACGTACAACGCACGGCATTAAACAAGAGAAGGTTCCTTGTAGAATTTCACAGAACTGCTCCTAATAGTCTGATGAAATGTAGGAAACGGAACTGGTGGCAGTCTGAAACATTTGAACGGCCCATTTAGGTTACTGTCCACGAAAGGCGGATGTCCATCCTCGAACCCGGTCCCGAACACAGTATCGGTTCATCATAAACGATTTACTAAATAGTAAAAGTATATAATCTATTATGAGCTAACTTAATGCAATATTGACTAAAGGCATGGACCGCTTTATAGCACACATCCTGAGACATCAAGGAATTGTCAGTTACGTAAATGTATGTGTGTGGTGAGGAGCGGGGTAAAAATTTTAGAAGAACACCGAGACGGTGTCAACAGGTTCAAATGGCTCTGAGCACTATGGGACTTAACTTCTGAGGTCATCAGTCCCCTAGAACTTAGAACTAATTAAACCTAACCAACCTAAGTACATCACACACATCCATGCCCGAGGCAGGATTCGAACCTGCGACCGTAGCGGTCACGCGGTTCCAGACTGAAGAGCCTAGAACCGCTCGGCCACACCGGCCGGCGTGTGAACAGGTTCAAACGTTGTAGCTAACAAAAGTTTTATAGATATGAAGAGGCTTGCTCTGCATACACTGCTGTAGAGAGCTGTATTAAACCAGTTTTCGGATTCAAGACCGCAAAAACATATTAGGAGCATAGGCTCTTGCGTCTGGCGTCTGTTTCCATAAGATGCTTCCCGGTGTGTGATCCTATCGTGGTATGGTAAAACTACCGACTTTTCCGTTGTTGCCGGCCGGAGTGGCCGAGCGGTTCTAGGCGCTACAGGCCGGCCGTTGTGACCGAGCGGTTCTAGGCGCTTCAGTCCGGAACCGCGAGGCTGCTACGGTCGCTGGTTCGACTCCTGCCTCGGACATGGATGTGTGTGATGTCCTTAGGTTAGTTAAGTTTAAGTAGTTCTCAGTGTAGGGGACTGATGACCTCAGAAGTTAAGTCCCATAGTGCTCAGAGCCATTTGAACCATTTTTCCGCTGTGACTGCAGGGACAATAATCTTACTGAAATGATTTACGGAGTACTTAAATGAGACCACCGAAAAGTACCTACAAAAAAAGGGTTGAGTGGAGACGATTTCCCATTTCCCCTTCCCAGACATTCTATATGGCGTTTCATGTCGTCGACCAGAAATCGCGATGGCTGCCCTCTTTAGTAATTTTCGTTCGTCTGAGGGCTTCAGCAGTAATAACACATTCTGGCAGCACACGTGCGTCGAATTCCAATGCAGGGTGCAGCGAGGTGAGCCGCGGACGTTTGTTTCAGGGGTCAGTGGCGGGTGATGGGCGCAGCTGATGCGCTCATTAGGCGACACTCGTCACGGCCAGATAAGGTCGCTTTATTGTGAGAGTAAACGTCGATGCGTGCCGTTATTTACACACGGCATCAGCAGACGAGAGGGCGCGATAAACGCGTGAGTTACTGCAAATTGACGGCGCGCCTAGCCTGCCGCGCCCCGCACCACAGGAGATCTTCTTCACGGGCGAGGGGGGTGGGGAGGACTCGCACCTGCCCAGCGCCCTTCCGCACAGTGCCTGCTGCACAACAGACGTCGCAAAAAGGAACAGCGCAATATCGTGTGGACCCTAAGAGCAGCCTTATTCACGCAGGAGAGTTTGGACAATCTGAGTTTACACTGAGGAGACAAAACTCGTGGGATAGCGATATGCACATACAGAGTGCGTTCCATAAGTAATGCGACCAATTTTTTTCTGACGAAACGGTGCACCACAGCTTGTTGTAACTGGCTGGGCTAAGTGGAGGGGGGTGTTAGCTACCAAAAAAAAAAAAAAATGGTTCAAATGGCTCTGAGCACTATGGGACTCAACTGCTGTGGTCATCAGTCCCCTAGAACTTAGAACTACTTAAACCTAACTAACCTAAGGACATCACACACATCCATGGCCGAGGCAGGATTCGAACCTGCGACCGTAGCAGTCGCACGGTTCCGGACTGCGCGCCTAGAACCGCGAGACCACCGCGGCCGGCTGTTAGCTACAAAACGCTCTTTGTCTCATTCGGCTGCGAGCTGCCGGAGGGTCAGGACGTACGTTTCCATCAACCCCGTTTTGAGTTTATGTAACACGGCACAATGGATCATTCTGTAGAGCAAAGGTACGCTATCAAATTTTGCGTTAAACTTGGGAAGTCAGCCACAGAAACGTTTCCATTACTTCAGCATGCCTTTGGGACTGATTTTTTGTCCAAATCACAAGTTTTCCTATGGCACAAGTCGTTCATGGACGGCTGACAGGAGATCACCGACGAAACTCGCAGTGGACGGCCATCAACCGCACGAGTCGACGAAAATGTGACGCGTGTGCGCGATTGTTTGAACTCTGACAGACGGCTTAGCCTTCAATTGATATAACAAACTCTAAACATCTCAAAAACAACCATTTTCCGCATTGTGACCGATGATTTGAACATGAGAAAGGTGTGTGCCAAATTCGTCCCAAAAGTATTGACCGACGAACACAAGCATATGCGAGTGCTTCGGTGCCAAGAAATGTTGGAAATATGTGAAAATGATCCTCATTTTTTTAAACTCAGTTATCACTGGGGATTTTTGACTACAACCCTGAGACGAAAAGGGAGAGTTCCGAGCGGCACACCCCATCGTCGCCCCGTCCCAAGAAGGCACGCATGAACAAGTCCAGGATCAAAACCATGCTAATTGTCTACTTTGACGTCAGAGGCATTGTCCACCACGAATTCGTACCTACCGGGACTACAGTGAACTCAGCTTTCTACTTGGAAGTGCTCAAAAGACTGAAAATGAGTGCCTCGCGCTGCCGAAGCGACATCGAGGACACGTGGAAAGCTCGCCACGACAACGCGCCGATTCACAGCACCTTCATTGTCAACGACTTCCTGGCCAGGACCAAGACCCCATTGGTTGCCCAGCCTCCCTACAGTCCTGACCTGGCTCCCGCTGACTTTCTTTTGTTTCCTCGGTTAAAAGGAGTCATGAAAGGAAAACATTGGGACACGATTGAAAGCATCCAGGAGCATGTTACATCAGGTCTAAAGGACATTCCGGAAAAGGCATTCCAGGATGCCTTCCAGGCAGGCCGGCCGCTGGTGGCCGAGCGGTTCTGGCGCTACAGTCTGGAACCGCGCGACCGCTACGATCGCAGGTTCGAATCCTGCCTCGGGCATGGATGTGTGTGTTGTCCTTAGGTTAGTTAGGTTTAAGTAGTTCTAAGTTCTAGGGGACTTATGACCTCAGCAGTTGAGTCCCATAGTGCTCAGAGCCATTTGAACCATTTTTGAACCTTCCAGGCATGGAAACACCTCCTCGAGAAGTGTATCGACGCAAGAGGGTGCTATTTGGAAAATGTTTGATTATTTGTACGAATATATTCAATAAATGATCTTTTATGAATTTGGTCGCATTACTTATGAAACGCAACTTGTATACACAGGGTAGCAGTATCCCGTACGCATAGTATAACAGGGTAATGTATTGGCGGAGCTGTCATTTGCATTCAGGTAATTTGTGTCAAAATATGTCCGACGTTATGATGACTTCATGACGGGAATTAACAGACGTTGAACACGGAGTCGTCGATGGAGCTAGACGCGTGGGAAATACCATTTCGGAGATCGTTAGGGAACTCAATATTCTGTCATAAACAGTGTCAATAGTGTGCCGAGAATACCAGATTTCAGACAGTGACCGACGGCCTTAACGACCGATAGCAGCGGCGTTTGCATAGAGTTGGCAGCGCCAACAGACAAGCAATACTGCGTAAAATAACCGCAGAAATCGATGTGCGACGGACGTATCTGTCAAGATAGTGTGGCGAAATTTGGTGTCTATCGGATATGGCAGCAGATGATAGATGTGAGTTCGTTTGCCAACAGCACGACATTGCTTGCAGCGCCTCTCCTGGCCTCGTGGACCCTACACAATATGAAAACAGTGGCCTGTTCAGATGAGTGCCGAATTCAGTCGGTGAGAACGTATGGTAGGGCTCGAATGTGGTGCAGACGCCAAGGAGAAATGGACCCAGGTTGTCACCAAGACATTGCACAAGCTGGTGGTGCCTCTATAATGGTATGGGCTGTGTGTACATGGAATGGAGTGGGTCCTCTGGTCCAACTGACTGTGTCATTGACTGGAAACAGTTGTGTTCCTACTTCAAGACAATTTTCAACCATTCATGTTTCCAACCATGTCACTGGGCCACAGTTGTTCACGATTGGATTGAAGAACATTTTGGGCAATTTAAGCGAAAGATTTGGTCATTCAGATCGCCCAACATGAATCGCTTAGAATATTTTTGGGATATATTCGAATGGTGAGATCGTGCACAAAATCCTGTACCAGCAACACTTTCGGAATAATGAACGACTGTAGAGGCAGCATGGCTCAACACTTCTACAGGGGACTTGCAACAGCTTAACAGCTTTTCGAGTCCATGTCTCGTTTATTTGCTGCACTACGCTGGGCAAAAACAGTTACGACTCGATATTAGGAGGTGTCCTATGATTTTAGACGCCTCAGTGCACACTAAACACAAGAGACACAACATTGGTTTCTCGCCCCTCCGAATAGACATTAGGCTAACATCATGTAACACCACTTCTAACCTTGGTAATGCCTCAGTTCAGAATGATAGGGAGTCGTCAGGTTTCTTCCGGCACGTCATATCAAGTTGCAGCCACGCATTGATAATTAGATCTCATAAAGCTACGAAACTGTGAAGATGTTTATTGATCCGTTTCATCCGCTGTCCCAAATAGCCTCTACCATATCCTATGGGACTACGATTGGTTGATTTAGCACGCCAGCCGAAGTGCGAGATGATGCCTGATTTTTCGTCAAACAAGGGACGTATGCGTACAGTCCTGTGTTGGGAATACAGCTGTTGTCACCTTGGAAGATGCGAATACTCGTAATTCTTGATCGTGAAGATGTACAAGAAAGCGAAAAGCATCAAGTCATTTTCGACTTGACATTTCTCATTATTTTGATATGCAGATCTAATCAGTCATCGACTAAAACATCTGGACCAATCAGCTTATATTTTAATTGAGTTGCAATTCAATAACACTGCCCGTAGAGGTCAAACCATCTTTTCCTTCTAATTGTGTCTCCTGCATGTAAGGATACGAGAGCCGTTCAATAAATAGTGCAACACATTTTTTTTCTGAAAGCAGGTAGGTTGTATTCAGGATTCCAGTATGCCATATTATTCTCCACTCTTCTGATTAGAAAACCCTGTTTTTCAACATAATCTCCGTTTAATTTGACCGTCTTACACCACCTTATTGGATGGGCCTATATGCCCGCATGGTACGACGCTACTGGTCGACGTCTGAGCCGACGTCTTGCTGTATCAATGATCTCCCCATCATCCGCGTATTGCATCCCGTGGGATGCCTCCTCCATTGGGCCAAACAGATGGCAGTCGGAAGGTGTGAGAACCGCGCTGTAGGGTGGATGAGGAGGAACAGTCCAATGAAGTTTTTTGAGCTCAGACTAGGGTGAGGCCTTACGTTGTCATGGAGAAGAGGAAATTCGTTTGTAATTAGGTGGCAACGAACACGCTTAAGTCGTTTCTTTAATTACCTGAGGGTAGCACGATACACTTCCGAGTTGATCGCTGCACCTTGAGGAAGGAGAGGTAATGTGACGCCGGTCTATGGATTGCTGCTTTGTTTCCTGTTCGAAGTGATAAACCCATGTTTCATCGCCTGCAACGATGTTCGACGAAACATTGGCACGATCGGCCTCGTAACGCGCGAGCAATTCCACACAGGTCGCCCTTCATGGTCTCCTGTCAGGTGGCGAGGAACTCAGCGGCGTCACACCTTTGAATACCCAAGCTGGTGCACGTGCGTGTAAGCACAACCAACAGAGACGCTCAGTTGTGCAACGACCTGTTTCATTGTGATCCGTCGATCACCTTGAATGAGAGTGTCTGCACGTTCCAACACTGCAGGAGTCACAGCTGTGTGCGGCCAGCCGGACGCGGTTGTCGGTCAGATTTGCGCGGACTTGATGCGATGATCTCAGACGCCTCGCCCAACGACTCAACGTGCTTTTTTTCACTGCCAGATATCCGTAGACATTCTGCAAGCGCCTATGAATGGTTGCGGTGCTCTGTTTTCCTGACAGAAGAAACTCAATGACAGTTCTGTGCTTGAACGCACCTCCATTACAGACGGCGTTTTGAAGGCTAAGTACAGCGCCGCCCCCTGCCGGAATTTCACGAAATTATATGACTCAACTTGGGATATTTCACGATGTCACACAACAAATTCTCCCTTTTTCCAGCCGAAATTGCCCGAGGAAAAATGTGTTACATTACTTATTAATCGATCTTCGTAGTTCTTCTTTGATTCGCCTTTGGACAGGGGATCCTAGGAGAGCTGGCTTTCGACAGACCTTGTAGTGTGTGATGAGAATTCCCTCTGTGTCAGACCAAGGGATATGTAAGTGCGCCATGCAAGGTGCAACACTCACCGATCCCATCCGAACACTGGGCTGGAAGTCCGTTGGACGACTGTGTTGCTTAAGCTCTGACGACAGTGTGGTGGTAGGTGACAAAATTCCTTTCCTAATGATTTTTAGGATGCGGGCCACAGTATGAGAATTCAGCAGAAAGCTTACAAAACGATGTCCCACGGAGATTGGCCTCAGCATCTAAATATACAGTTTACAGCTAGAACATTCCAGCGAAATGTTTCTTCCCGAAAGCATTGGATCTCGCCCAGGAAGTTCTAAGAAGGAAGGTGGAGATAGGGCCATTTTGAAGAGATGACCATCTCCCTGCTTCTCCGAAAACAACGGAACATTTTCAGACTATCTTTCTTTGACGCTTGGTGAAAGCGTGCGACAAACAGAAGCCAAAACTTTGATAGAATGGAAGAATGTTTCGTCCTCCCACAGACGAGAGTGAACCATGTTGGTAGTTCTTAAAAAGGACCGCTCATTGGTGGAATAAAGAAGCGAAATGGTGACGTAAGTTCTCGAGTGCAGAATTCTCAGAACAGAAAGGCAGAAGACCATCCAATTGAAGATTGAGCTTTTTTGCCAGCTTTTGGTAGGAGATAGACAACAACAAAACAATTACGCCATTTGCTAAGGACTAACAATCTTTTTCTTATTGCTGGGTGATGTAGACCCAAAATTAAGGGCGGAGCAAACTTAGAATTCTGTTTGGGCAGCCTTTCTCTTCACTTTATCGTACTGACACGGTGATGGAGTGCAGACTCTCTGCTTTTCATCTTCGGCAGCAGAAAACAGTCTTCACCTGGCGACTTCTTGCAGCTTGAGAGGTCGCGTTAATGGTAGACAAGTTCCGCCGCCATTCTTCTTTATCATATGCAGCCTGCTCGCCCATGTTCGGCAAGTGTGGGGAGCATATCTAGTGGCATCATCTTGTGTAGGACAGAATAGAGTTAGGAGTTTTTCGCCATTTTATTAAATTCAAGTAAGCTCACCCATGACCAGAAGCAAAGGCACAGTACCAAGGCTAATTTCATTCCTCTTTCTGCTACAATCGTGAAATCAGTGTCATTTACCCACGGCTTTGTGACAGTAAATTCATTTTGTTGTAGGAAAGTTTTTGTAGGATGTAAATACTTTAATAGTAAAGGAGACCACTCAAAGAAAAGCAAAAGCGTTGAGTTGTCGATAGGTGCACACAACAGAGAGAAGAGTTGTTAGCTTTCGCAGTTATCCTCTGGCAAGCTATAGTAATATACATGCATACACACACACACACACACACACATACACACACACACGCCTATGCCTCTACATGATGCCAGGTAGAAACACTATCACGTAACTTTGCCTAATTTACTAGTGTTGCTCTCATTTAATTTCATTTTAATCAAATGGCCTGTGTCGTGTGTAGAGCTTAACTCCATGGAAAGTTCTTTATTACTTGTGCACGCTGAAGTCTTGTAAGAAAATCTGGGCGCACATGGCTGCCTCTCAGCAGCGCATCTGATGCAAAACACGAAACCAATCCAGAGGGCAGGTTCGGCTTGACTGGCATTTCTCAAAAGGGCAACACATAATCAGTGAGAGTGCTGAAGTAAACTTCAAGTTTCATGTTAATGGTAACCTGAATCCGTGCGCCTGAGCCATAGTCATAGGCATCCGCAAGAGAAAGCAAGATGGGGCATTTGCCCCTCCTGGAATGTCGGTATAACCTTTTCACTCACTACAGTATTCTCTCGAATTTCCAGCGATCATTATCTGCGAGTTTAATAAACTGTAGATTTAATATTGGCGACCGCGACGAGACATTTTGCAGCCTTAAACTCAGTATACGTATTGGGTTTTCTTAGTTTCTTAGTTTCCACGGATAATTACGTCGAGTCCTTCGTGCGGCTGCGGTTTTTGCGCTGAGCTGCAGTCAAGGTGCATACGAACCTTCAAGGAATCGTGACGAAGTTATGTCTTCAATCTTTTTCCTTTGCTTCTTCGTACAGTCCTTACTGAGATTCAGAAAGGAGACGGTCTAACACCCAGGCGCGTGGTTTCTGTCGCCGAATCGCAGCATGTAATCACAGCAGCAGTATGCGCGCCCATCATCGTCCCCTGATTCCAGTAAGTTCGCCTCCTTCGCTTCATACACAACAGAAACATAACAGTAGTTTACCATTTTTCTGCGTAAAAAGAAAATTTGTGATTGGTTGCTAACTCTGCACTCAGTTTTTCACGGCAGAGTTTTTTTAGTACACTCGGGAGAACATGGCCATGCTATAGAGTAGGTTTGTAGATCTATTCTTTATTCCAATTACATCAATCAAAAAAAGAGAATACCAATCTCTGCACTGGAAAAGAGGGGAAAAAGTGAGAATTACCTTGGTGTGGACCTACGCCGCTGAAAGTTGATTCCACCGGGCAATTTAAGGATGGTTTCGGGGGCTTTCCCATATCCGTCTCGACGTGTACTGGCTCTGGGTAAACTTTACCTAATCAATCTAGAGAAATTTAGCTTTCAAAATACATTTTGTGCAACTTCAGTTATGCCAGTCGACACTAAAGAACAGAAATCGTAAAAGCAATGCAATACATCCATTATGTGAACAGATGTGAAGTTTTATTAGCAAACAAAGTATTATAGATCGCATTTTTAAAAGGTCGTTCCCAGTTTCTCCAATTCAGGAGTATTGGTGCAGCATTTTTATTGGTACCCAACATGATGTCCTCAGTCATTCTTAACTTTCTCCCTATTCAGTAAATTACTTTTCACTTTCAACCTAACATTATGAGAGCATAAGTAAACTATTTTTCATAATATTTTCTAGATTTATTTCATAATTCGTTGGATACTGTGGATTTAATTATATGAAAATATAATTCATATCAGTAACATAAAAAGATGTACTTTGGGTGTGCTATTGAAAAGTACCCACTGTTTAGGGTGTGGCCGAGCGGTTCTAGGGGCTTCAGTCTGGAACCGAGCGACCGCTACGGTCGCAGGTTCGAATCCCGCCTCGGGCATGGATGTATGTGATGTCCATAGGTTAGTTAGGTTTAAGTAGTTCTAAGTTCTAGGGGACTGATGACTTCAGATGTTAAGTCCCATAGTGCTCAGAGCTATTTTGAACTTACTGTTTAGGTGCAAACGTAATCTACCTTTAAAATAGTAAGTAGATAACAATGAATCCTTTGAGATACTGTAGGTTTTGTGTACTTGGGCACCACACGTTTTAAGAGTCACTGAATCGGTTATTTCAAAACTGCCAAATCTGGAAGCTTGCCTCCTGTTGGAGAAACATCTGCGGACGGCTGTAGTCATATTGCGACAAATATCTATAAAATTTTACAGAGCGACCTGCAGCCCGAACTATACTCTTCGCATACTGCGAGTTAAGCACCTCATCGTGTGATCGGCGGAGTCGACACCTCGTATCATTTATAAAGAAGCGAAATCGCTGTTATTGAACCACACTACACATGTCTAGTCAGTTACTGCCCATGTTTTGCATTGCTTCCCTCACTGTTGAGTTACAACTCTGTGTGCCTCTGTGAGCTGTGACCTTTTGCGAGGTACCCGATACAAAACGACCACTGCATGCAGTTCCCTTCAAAAAAAATGTTCAAATGTGTGTGAAATCTTATCGGACTTACATGCTAAGGTCATCAGTCTCTAAGCTTACACACTACTTAACATAAATTATCCTAAGGACAAACACACACACACACCCATGTCCGAGGGAGGACTCGAACCTCCGCCGGGACCAGCCGCGCAATCCATGACTGCAGCGTCCACAGACAGCTCGGCTAATCCCGCGCGGTGCAGTTCCCTTCGCAGCATTTGCTCGATAGTTGATTGAGGTTAATCTGCATTCATTGACAGCAGCAATTCCTCTCATACTTTTATTCCTAACACTTGTTCCCAGCCCTTGTCCGTTTGGATCCCTTTACGACCATCGTTGGTAAGCGTGTCACGTGATTACTAGTAGGCACCAGTACTAGCGCCTGCATTCATTTCAAGTAGTAAAGGGTACAGCAATCAGTGGCAAATGATGTTTATTGCATATCTAGATTGCGCTCACTGTGCGGCCATCTCCGTACTAAAAAACACATGAAGAACCAGTTTCAAACGGTAATACGCATACGTTACTAGATTTGCAGTTGCATAAGCCTTAAATGTAAGTATGTCATAAAACAGATACAAGTAAATGTGAGTTGAAACGTTAAGAACACTTGTATATGCACGAACTGGACTATCATGTCAGACTTTGAGTTCGCTGAGTCGCTATTTACAATTACAGCACAGCTAGCTTCAGTGCGCGTCCTACCAACCTTTAGCGCCCTTCTGACAAGCATGTTGCACTGACAACATGTATTAACTTCGTTTTACAATTCGTACGTTTTCTCATTCTATTTGTTACTTTATACTTTGGGCTCTGAGCACTATGCGACTGAACTTCTGAGGTCATCAGTCGCCTAAAATTTAGAACTAATTAAACCTAACTAACCTAAGGACATCACACACATCCATGCCCGAGGCAGGATTCGAAGCTGCGACCGTATCGGTCGCTCGGTTCCAGACTGTAACGCCTAGAACCGCACGGCCACTCCGGCCGGCTTACTTTATACTTCTTAAAACTTTTGTTCATAATAGAAATAAGGTGACTGTAGCTAAAACCAGTGGGTAATATTTTACAACCATACATGGCTGTAACTGTGTGAACTAACAATTGGCGTCAGTTACTGCTACACATTTTGCAACTGAATACAGTTTAAAACATACGAAACATAGTTTTCAAATAAAAATGAAAGTCTTATTAAAACCGTGTTACATATTAAGTACAGTTAAAGGAATTGGAAGGGGCAAGAGTGATGCTATAAGTCCTTGTACGATCAGCAGTATGTCTGCTTTGAAATGTCCTGTCTTATAATTTTCGTATACAAATCGCTTATAATTCACACAGTTTGATGTTGAAACTAATAAACTGTCAACTATATCATGTAATAATGTGGGAAATGCGTAACATTTGTCTCCAGAAGTTTTGTATACGACACAAATTGTAAAATAAAGTTAATCCATGTTGTCAATGCATCATACATATAGAGAGGGCGCTGTAGATTGGTATGAAGTCAGCTGTCTTGTAATTTTAAACAGCGGCCATAGCATGAAAAGTTCAGTTGAGACTATGCGCATATACAAGTGTTTTCAATTTTTTTAATTTACATTTACTGGTATATATTTCAAGATTGACTTACATCTGAGGTTAAGCAACTGTACATCTAATAATGCATGCATTTTACCATATTGAAACTGGTTCTTCACAGGTGTTTTAGCACTGAAGATGCCACACAGTGACAGAAATCTAGATATGCAACAAACATCATTTGCGACTGATTGTTGTATCTTTTACTGCTTAAAACTAACAAATCTTGAGAATGGTCACGAGCACATCCAAACACGTTGGGTTTTTTCTGGAATTCTGTCACGTCTCCACCTCGAGTCAGCTTACAACTTAAAAGTAGACGCAAACACCACTCACCGATTAGGACTTCGGCCTCTTCCGACTGCCTGCAAGCCAGTACGACCATCGATCTCTGATAGTGGGGCACGTGATCTGCACTCCGCCAGTCCCTCCTGCCATTACTAGAGAGAGGTACACGAATCCTGGTGACGTCGCTGTTTGTTTGCTCGAGCAGCTCCTCATTTGCCCTCAGAAGGATGAGTGAGCTCCGTACCATACCTCCAAACCTCAGAAAAATCTGAACAAAGGGCGATGAGAGTTTACGTGCCGTCGACAACGTGGTCATTAGAGACGGAGCCCAAACTTGGATTGGTGAATAAAACCGACCGTACCCTTTCAGAGGAAGGATCGTGGCATTTATTTAAACGATTTAGGACAGTCAAGGAAAAATCTAAATCTAAATCTAGATGGCAGCACGGAGACTGAGCCGTCATCCTCTCGAATGAGAATCCAGTGTCCTATTCACTGCGCCACATCGTTCGATTAGAAAAATCCGAGGATATACCGGGAATTGAACCAGAGTCTTCAAAGAATGCAGTGACTCTAACCATTCGGGTACGGAGGAGATCATTTACTGTGCTAATTCCATACAAGCGACTGGCACACACACCATTTTACAAGCATGACTTACGCCAGCGATACAGGGTCATATGACCGCCTGGTACCAGTTTCATGCCTGCTACAGAGCTCCAAACCGACCAGCGTCCTCTTTTCAGACACTAACAACTGTTTTGTCCGGTTAGCTTGCTACTCACGAAGAAACTGTTCCAAATCTTGTCACATACTGGTAAGCAATCGCTCGATAACATCCAAAGTCAGAGGTTGTAAAGGCCAAGGAATATACGAGGGACGTACAATAAGCAATGCAACATTTTTTTTTTCTGAAATTAGGTTGGCTTTATTCAAGATTCCAGTACATCATAATATTCCCCACTCTTTTGGCTCAAAACCCCATTTTTCAACATCATCTCCGCTCAGCGCGACAGCCTTACGCCACCTTACCGAGAGGGCCTGTGTGCCCGCATGCTACGACTCTACTGGTCCATGTCGGAGCCAACGCCGTGTTGCATCAATAACCTCCCCATCACCCGCGTACCGCTTCCCGCTGAGTGCAACATTCATTGGCCAAACGAATGGAAGTCGGAAGGTGCGACATACGGCTTCTAGGGTGGATGAGGGCGGGTTTGTGCTACGTTGTTGCGATAATGACAGACGCCTTGCCCAACGATTCACCGTGCTTTTTTTTTTTTTTTTTTTTTTTTCACCACCACGTCTCCGCATCTGCAAGCGCCTATAAATACCTGTGATGCTAAAGTTTTCCGCCAAAACAAACTCAATGACAGCTGTCTGCTTGGAAAGCACCTCCGTTACAGACGCCATTTTGAAGGCTACGTACTGCGCCGCCACCTATCGGAACTTCATGACACTATAAAGGCTGAAGTGGGAATATTTAACGATGTTCCACAACATATGTTTTCTACCGAAATTGGCATCTTTGATTAGAATTTAAAGGTATTGTCCACCACGTGCTAGGGAATTATGTACCTAGCAAAAATATAGGGGAGGGAAAGGATCCTCCTTGGTACAACAAACATATTAGAAGTTGCTGAGAAAGCAGAGGAGTTTACAATGTCGTTTTAAAAGTAGTCACTGCCCCGCTGACAAACAGAAATTACGCGAAATGAAAGCAGCTGTCAAAAGGTCAATGAGAGATTCTTTTAAGAATTTGAAAGCAATTTTTTATCTGCAGATTCTAAAAATAACCCTAAAAAATTTTGGTCGTACGTAAAATCTATGAACGCTACAAATAATTCAATACCTTCTTTTGCTGACATTACGGGTAATGTAACGGATGGTGATAAAGAGGAGTCCGAAATTCTAAACCTAGCTTTCAAAAACCCATTTATGGTAGAGGACTGCAGTACCAGTCCCCCTTTCAATTAGGTAACCAACGCAAGGATGACTGAGATAGTGTTCAGTGTATATGGGTTTGTAAAACAGTTAAGATCCTTCGACGCCAGGAAGGCATGTGGGCAAGACGGTATCCCCGTAAGATTATATGTTGACTGTGCTACAAATATAACAGCATTCTCATCCATCATCTATCAGAGATCACTGGAACAGCGGAAAGTTCCACGGGACTGGAAGAAGGCCCAGGTCATAGCAATCTATAAAAAGGGTAGAAAATCGGGTGCACATAATTACCGGCCAATTTCACTGACATCCATTTGTTGTATAATCACGCAACATATTTTGTGTTAAGACATAATGACCTTTCTAGACTCTGAGAAGCTCATCTACAGAAACCAGCACGGTTTTAGGAAACAGCGGTCATGCGAGACACAACTGGCCGTCTTTGTGCATGATATACAACAGGTTATAGATACCGGCTCCCAGATTGATGCCATATTGCTCAACTTCCGAAAGACGTTCGACTCAGTTCCGCAATGTCGCTTGCTCAAAAAGTGCGCACTTACGGTCTATTCGATGACATATGCGGTTGGATAGAAAGTTTTCTAACAGACAGAGAGCAGTATGTCGTCCTGAATGGGGTGACTTCAACAGAAGCAAGCGTAACTTCAGGTGTGCCCCAGGGCAGCGTAATAAGTCCGCTGCTTTTTACGATTTACGTAAACGATCTGGTTGATGGTATTGACAGCGGCCTTAGACTATTTGCCGATGTAAGTAGTATCACACGAAAGTTGTGAACAAATCAGTGAGGATTTGCAAAAAATAAATGCGTGGCGTAATGACTGGCAGTTATCTCTCAATATTAGTAAGTGTAACCTATTGCGTATAACAAGGCGAAAATCCCCATTAATGTACGAGTACAAAATAAATGCCGAGTCTTTGGAAGCGGTAACATCCGCCAAGTATCTGGGTGTGACTATTCTAAGTGATCTCAAACTGAATGATCAGATTACACAAGTAACGGGCAAGGCGAACACTAGATTGCGGTTTATTGGTAGAATCCTGAAGCGATGCAGACCTTCAACAAAGGAAAATGCTTACAATACGTTAGTTCGTCCAATCTTAGAGTATCGTTCGTCTGTTTGGGACTCTTACCAGTTTGGTCTCATTCAAGAGATTGAAAATGTCTAAAGAAAAGCGGCAAGATTCGTGACTGGTACATTTAGCCATCGGAGAGCGTTACGAATCTCATTGAAAGTTTGAAGTGGGACACACTTGCAGATAGCCGACGCGCTAGACGGAAGGGGCTGCTGACTAAATTCCGAAATCCGATCTTCGTCGAGGATGTAGAGCATATATTATTACCACCAACTTTCAAATCGTGCAATGATCACCATTCAAAGATAAGGGAAATTAGAACTCGTACTGCGTTCAGACAGTCGTTTTTGCCTCGTGCGATCCGCGAGTGGAACAGAGGGGAGGAAATATGACTTTGGCGCAAATTGTGCCCTCCGCCACACACCGCTTGGTGGCTAGCGGAGTATATATGTAGATGTAGATGCAGAGAAAAAATGTATTGCATTACTGATTGATAACCTATTGTATTTTATTCGGTTAGCTTATCACTCGCAAAGAAACTGTTCCAAATCTTTGAGCTACGTTCGAGCGCAGACCCTCGATAATATCGAAAGCTAGAAAGTGTGAAGGTCAAGGAATATGTATCATCATCCTAATTCACATCATATTAACATTACAACATCACACCAGTAAATCAAATAAGCCGTCTAAAATGATTTCGTAGATCTTACGTTTATTGGAAAAATAGCGACCAGCAAAAACTACGAGATGATCGTCAAAAGATGTACAAAACTTCCACCATGCTTCACAGCAAACATTAAATAATCTGGATTGTAAATCTGCCTTTTTATCTTCATGGGAAAACTTGTTCTTTGGTAGACAAGAGCGGAAACGTTAATGCACTGGAACTCATTCCACTAACGAACGCTTTATAGTCTTCGCGCCGCTCATGTCCCTTCTTTACATCCATCTGTTTTACAGCAAGTTTACAATAGTCGCTCTACCGTGAATTTGCAGTTACAGTCACAAGATATTAACTAGAAGCTTATTAAGCTGAGTAGTGGCTTTCGTGGAAGTGAAATTTTATTAGAGGTAATAGTTCTCTTTGCTGTTGTGTCGTTTTGTATGTTTGCATTAAGCTATTGTTTTTAATAGACGAAAATTTCGCATGAAGCCTGTATTCTGCCACGAAATTAGGTACAGTATTTCTATGTAGCTGCGGTAGTTTTTAGCTGTTCTAACAAATCCACCACCTAAGGCAAAAATTTATCTCGTTGGACGTGTGCAAGTTTCGACGTGTCGCTGGGCCAGCATAGTACCATAACTATGCCATATGTGTTGGCGCCTCAAAAGTGATAAGACGCAAGGGAATTCAACGGGCGCCCGCATCTCGTGGTCTTGCGGTAGCGTTCTCGCTTCCCACGCCCGGGTTCCCGGGATCGATTCCCGGCGGGTTCAGGGATTTTCTCTCCCTCGTGATGGCTGGGTGTTGTGTGCTGTCCTTAGGTTAGTTAGGTTTAAGTAGTTCTAAGTTCTAGGGGACTTGTGACCACAGCAGTTGAGTCCCATAGTGCTCAGAGCCATTTGAGCCATTATTGAATTCAACGGGCACTCCCACTGCTTATGTGTAAATTAGAAACCAATCCACGAGGAATTTTGTTGCAGTAAGATGTTCATATTATCGTGCCCAACATCTGTAAGTGCCTGTAGCGTCATCATAGTATTTTTTTTCAGTTATTTTTATTTTTTGCTAAATGTATGAGCTTCCACGTGAGAAGAAATGTCCACAGTAACAATGACGTTTGGACGCTGCCCCTTACACAGGGCGCTGAAAACAGTTTATATCTGCACAGGATTCATGTAGGAGGCAAATGTCGGCTCGGATAACCGCGCTTGCTAGCACACCGCTTCCGGGTTTACAAGACTCGCGCCGGCCCCCTAATCGAATCCACCCGAGGGCCATTGTGCCAGCCAGCCAGCCACGATGTTGTTTTTAGGCCGATTCCCTCATACGACTAGGTGAATATCGGGCTGATTGCCCACGTATCGCCTAAATTACATGATTCACAAACATTTCGAAAATGTTCTCACACTTTCAGATGGAATAACATTACATGCAGACAGATGGTGTACACTGATTCCGTCCCTCGAGAGAAACGGTGTGGACAGGAAAGGCATTCGGTCAGCCTATATCACTAGCATTGCCAAAACTAGCTTAACATGCAGATCCCGTGTATATATGTGATTAAGGCCAGGAAAAAAATTAATCGAAGAAGATAAGGAGATAAATCTTCTGTATTCGATCGGAGACCATGCCGTGGTTGGGTGTCTTAGGTGCCTCAGTGATACAGATAGCTATAATGTAGACTATCGGCCGGCCGGTGTGGCCGAACGGTTCTAGGCGCTTTAGTCTGGAACTGCGCGACCGCTACGGTCGCAGGTTCTAATCCTGCCTCGGGCATGGATGTGTGTGATGTCCTTAGGTTAGTTAGGTTTAAGTAGTTCTAAGTTCTAGGGGACTGATGACCTCAGATGTTGTCCCATAGTGCTCGGAGCCATTTGAACCATTTTGTAGACGATCATCGGAGGAGTATTTGTGGAGAGGTCAGATTTTTGCTTTGTTTCTGCCGAGGAACAGCAGCCTTTTGGGTAGAAACAGGGGTACAGCGGCATTGGCCACTACAAGCAACCGCCCTGTTATCACATACTTAGCAGACGGCAAAGCATTTTGCCACCATGTACGCCTCATATACAGCCATGACAACTCGGTTGCTGACCAGCAGTATTCCCGAAATCCAGGATGCTTCTGCAGCATTTAGAAAAGGATGTTATGTGGCACCTGGGGAGTCTGCTTTGTAACACACTCGACCGTGGCAGTGTGAATACTGGCTGTTCTGCCGGGAAACGGATCGAGTCCCTACGTCCACCTGCCCAGGGCCCTAGAACCGAACATCGCACGGACACCCTTCTAGCCACTGACTCGTTGTGTGTCCACCATCGCAGTTACCGCCAGCCAGATGTCGAGGTCACGGGTCGCTCTACATATGTCTTCGCTTCCATCACGTGCGACTGCAGGGGCAGGCCTCCAGCACGATCTACTAATGGCATAACCGTGCCTGTCTGTAGCACGAGCTCCTAAGACAGCTCTACCATCTGGCTTACTACGCTCTGTTCCAGGGCAGCGCTGGGTGTGGCGGCTACAGATGACTCTAGTCTAAGACATTGCATCGCCACCGAGGATTCTGCGCGCCACTGCAGGGTGTGTGCATCGGTTCTCCATTGTACATTGAACCTAACAAAAAAATGAATTACTAACAAGCTGAATGTGACTCTATTTGTCCTCGCCTACCAACTAAAGAATCCGCACTGTTACATTTGATGTCAGGCGAGTTGGTAGGGGCTATCTTGTCTGTATGGCGTTGATAACATGAAAAACACAACGAAACGACGCCAGATTCAACAGCAGCAGCAGCAGTTCAACGACATCATTCAGAAGAGGGTTGCAAGTACGTTTAAGTTTCGATTGTAGAGTCTGAATGGGCTTGTAGAGCGCTTTCCTTTTTTCTCTTCCCTCTCTTAATTTGGTGGCATTTTATGTGAATTTGTTTTGGCTTCTGGTAGTAATAGGTTTCGAACAAGATGGCAACCTAGCAAAGCGATATGAAATGGAACGAGCATTTGAGAACTGTAGTAGGGAAGACGAATCTTAGACTACGGTTTATTGAGAGAACTTTAGGAAAGTGTGGTTCAACTGTAAAGGAGACCGCATATAGGAGGCTGGCGCGACCTTTTCCTGGGTACTGTTCGAGTTTTTGAGATCTGCACTGGGTCGGATTAGTGGATGACATTGAAACAAATCAGAGGCGGGCTGCTAGATTTGTTATCGATAGGATCGAACAACACGTAAGTGTTACACAGATGCTTCTGGAACTCAAATGGGAATCTAGGGAGGGAAGGCAACGTTGTTTTTGAGAAAAACTCTTGAGAAAATTTAGAGAACCGGCATTTGAAGCTCACTGCCGAATGGCTCTACTGCCGCCAACATACACAGTGCGTAAAGACCGCGAACATGAGATACGAGAAATTAGGGCTCATACGGAGGCATATAAACAGTCGTTTTTCCCTCGCTCTTTTTGCGAGTGGAACGGGAAAGAAACCGACTAGTAGTGGTACAGGGTACCCTCCGCCACGCACCGTGGCTTGTTCAGTATCTGTGTAGATGTAGATGTAAATCAGGTGCCGAGGGTGAGCAATTCACTGCTTACGTGATCTACGTCTAGTTCTACATCTGCATCACTACTCTGCAATTCACACTTACGTGCCTTGCAGATGTTTCATCGACCCACCTTCAGACTATTTCTCTGTCGTTCCATTCTCGAACAGCGCGTGGGAAAAATGAACACTAAATCTTTCCACATGAGCTGTGATTTCTCTCATTTAATTACGATTTCCCTGTGCATGTTGGCGTCAGTAAACTATTTTCGCATTCAGAGAGAAAGGTTTGTAATGAAAATTTCGTTAAAAAAACACTCAGCAACGAGAAACTCCTTTTTCTTAATGACTGCCATCCCAACTCGCATATCATGTTTGTGACATATCCTCACCTATTTCGGGATAATACCAAACGAGCTGCGCTTCTTTCAATTTCGTCCATGTCCTCCATCAGTCGTATCTGATAACAATGGCATACCCGTATTATAGCAGAGGATGACAAGTTTGCTGTATACAGTCTCTTTAGCAGACCTGTTGCATCTTGTAACTGTTCTGCTAATAAAACGCTGTCTTTCATTTGCCTTCCCCACAACATTATTTAGGTGATCGTTCCAATTTAAGCTGTTCGGAACTGTTATTTCTAGGTATTTAGTTGAACCGACGGCTTGTAAGTAGGCTGTTTAGGTTTTTATGTTGGTAACGTCACGTAGCGCTCTGTATGAAAATCACTGAGTTTGCTGTGTGCAGTCTGTGGCTGGTTTGCATTGTTGGACTTTGCTATTGTAGTGTTGGGCAGTTGGCTGTTAACAGCGCGTAGCGTTGCGCAGTTGGAGGTGAGCCGCCAGCAGTGGTGGATGTGGGGAGAGAGATGGCGGAGTTTTGAGAGCGGATGATCTGGACGTGTGACCATCAGAGAGAGTAAATTTGTAATACTGGATATCATGAACTGATATATATATATATATATATATATATATATATATATATATATATATATATATATATATATATAATGACTTTAGAACACTATTAAGGTAAATACATTGTTTGTTCTCTATCAAAACCTTTCATTTGCTAACTATGCCTATCAGTAGTTAGTGCCTTCAGTAGTTAGAATCTTTTATTTAGCTGGCAGTTTTGGCGCTCGCTGTATTGCAGTAGTTCGAGTAACGAAGATTTTTGTGAGGTAAGTGATTCATGAAAGGTATAGGTTACTGTTAGTCATGGCCATTCTTTTGTAGGGATTTTTCAAAGTCAGATTGCGTTACGCTAAAAATATTGTGTGTCAGTTTAAGCAGTCGTTTATAATTTTTCTAAGGGGACGTTTCAGGCTTTTAGAGTTGTGTGATTTATCGTGCAACCGGAATGCAAGAAATCAGACAATCTAGAGTTTTATAAAGAACTAGGGAGGTTACGGGAGGAGGGAAGGGAACAGCTCCATCCTAGTGTGTCCCATACGCCCTAGATGCTAAAAGCACCGCATAGTTATTTATTAAAATATAGCAATACAGTGATCTACAAGTGCCTTGTAGGTAACGATCCGGAAAAGTAGTTGAAGGAGGGTAGTTGTATAACCTTGAACATTAATGGAAAGATGTAGCTAAAAGCACAGCAATCCATGTTTCTGAATTTATATGAATTTAAGACACATGCATATACACTGAAGCGCCAAGGAAACTGATATAGGCATGCGTGTGCAAATACAGAGATACGTTAACAGGCAGAATACGGCGTTGTGGTCGGTAATGCCTATATATACGACAACAAGTGTCTGGCGCAGTTGTTAGATCGCTTACTGCTACTACAATGGCAGATTATCAAGATTTAAGTCAGTCTGAACGTGGCGTTATAGTCGGCGCACGATCGATGGGACACAGCATCTCCAAGGTAGCGATGAAGTGGGGATTTTACCATACGACCATTTCACAAGTGTACCGTGAATATCAGGAATCCGGTATAACATCAAATCTCCGACATCGCTGCGGCCGGAGAAACATCAAGAACGGGACCAACAACGACTGTAGAGAATCGTTCAACGTGACAGCAGTACGACCCTTCCACAAATTGCTGCAGATTTGAATGCTGGGCCATCAGCGAGTGTCAAAGTGCGAATCAACGAAATATGATCGACATGGGCTTTCGAGCAGAAGGCCCCTTGATGACTGCAGGACATCAGCTTTACGCCTCGCCTGGGCTAGTCAACACCGACATTGGACTGTTGATGACTGGAAACATGTTGCTTGGTCGGACGAGTCTCGTTTCAAATTCTATCGAGTGGATGGACGTGAACAGGTGTGCAGACAACCTCATGAGTCAATGGACCCTGCATGACAGCAGGGGACTGTTCAAGCCGGTGGAGGCTCTGTAATGGTGTGAGGCGTTGTGCAGTTGGAGTGATATGGGACCGCTGATAGGTCTAGCTACGACACTGACAGGTGACAAGTACGTAAGCATCCTGTCTGATCACCCGCATCCATTCACGTCCATTGTGCATTCCCATGGACTTGGCCAATTCCAGCAGGACAATGCAACACCTCACACGTCCAGAATTGCTACAGAGCGGCTCCAGGAACACCCTTCAGAGTTTAAACACTTCCGCTGGCCACCAAACTCCCCAGACATGATCATTATTGAGCATATCTGGGATACCCTGCAACGTGCTGTTCAGAACAGTCTCCATCCCCTCGTACTCTTACGCATTTTTGCACAGCCCTGCAGGATTCATGGTGTTGATTCCCCCCAGCACTACTTCAGACATTAGTCGAGTCCATGCCACGTCGTGCAGCGGTACTTCAGCGTACTCGCAGAGGCCCTACATGATGATAGGCAGGTATATATATTTCTTTGACTCTCCAATATAGGCAAGCGCTATGTATTTAACTGCTCACTTTGCCAGCTATTTTTAAATATGACCCATACGTTATAGTAGCCCCATGTTAGGACATTAACTTTAAGAAGCAAAACGAAACGTTTGTAATCTTCTGTTGATAATGCTAACTTACGCTGTCACATAGTAGAATCTACGCACTACTGTTATAAAATAACATAGCAAATAAAAACTTTTACAGTTCAATTTCATATAGACATATAGGTGACAAACGGGTTGGTATGCTTTCAACTACGCATTCTCCATTAGTTGCAATTGTTTTCGCTAAATATTCCAGTTAGTATTTTTTCTATTTTTTTTACGTCTTCAAGTCTCTGTTTCCTTTTTCATGCAGTCTAACATTATCCGTTTAGACCAATCCTAATTAGTAAGCATCTATATTTGACGGTATTGTGGAGAACAATGTCCTAGATTGATAAAAAAATGTTTCTCCTGGCTTAATATAACACTGCTATCTTTGTTGGAGTCTGTGTTAATAATTTCCATATAGTTTACAAGTAAATAATTAAAAATTTAGGTGTACAAACCATAATTTGTAATCATGGTGTACTTGTAGGCCACTGAGCCTTTGTGTATTTTTATTGCCCCCAGTAGACAAAAAACCGAACATCGTTAAACGCAACTAAACAATTTTTCTGTAAGCTATTCGATAGTGTACACCACGCTGAAGTGGATGGAACAGAGTACGGCGAAGCACATTGTAAATGATGCTTATTTACATTTACTACACTTAGACTTTCTTCAACAGATTGAACTCATCATCAACTCTGCAGCTACAAATCACCACTTCCAGTCTGGTAATGGCATCTTCTTTAACCAAAAGATGTAAAAGTTCATTGTAGACGAACATCAGGAACACTTTGTAAAATCGATAAGATGTTGACTGATGTCATTACTGATTTCTGGGCCTGTAATTTGACACATAAATCGATTATACCGCTCTGTTCTGCAACTGAAGCTCATGCACACTAAACACTAAATTGGGTTTTCCAACTGTCTTAGCGTTGTTGTCTTGCACGCCAGATTCGTGGTTTGCTGTTAGGTACTCACACATCCACACTTAATTAATATATTCTATCGTTGCACATAGAAATTACGTGTGCGTGGTGTTTTCCTTAAAAGTTATCGCTCGAAGAAATTCTGAGAGCGGGTTTCCTGACTGTTACTTCATGATGCATTACTTCCGAGCAGTGATGGATTGAAGTCAGGTGTTTGCTCTTTTAGTGCTTTGGAGATCCGCTAGATGGATGTTCGTGCTTCCACAGAGTGCTACGTTACTTGAAAACATATTACACACGTCATCAGTTCCCGCAAATTAATTGTTGCAGTGTGCTTCTGTAGTTGTCTTGATCTACGTCTACATCTACATCTAAATGGATACTCTGCAAATCACATTTAAGTGCCTGGCAGAGGGTTCATCGAACCACCTTCACAATTCTCTATTATTCCAATCTCGTACAGGGCTTGGAAAGAACGAACACCTGTATCTTTCCGTACGAGGAGAAAGCTGGTGATTGGAATTTCGTGCGAAAATACCGTCGCAACGTAAAACGCCTTTCATTTAATGAAGTTCTGTCCAAATCCTGTACCATTTCAATGACACTCTCTCACATATTTCGCGATAATACAAAACGTGCTGCCCTTCTTTGAACTTTTTCGGTGTACTCCGTCAATCCTATCTGGTGAGGATCCCACACTGCGCAGCAGTATTCTAAAAGAGGACGGATAAGCGTAGTGTAGGCAGGTTCCTTAGTAGATCTGTTACATTTTCTAAGTGTCCTGCCACAAAAGCCAATTGTAAAAAGGGGGATAGTTTATCTGATAAAGAAACTCTGGGGCTGCTTGAAGAATACGATTTCCAAATTAACGATGATGATTTTGAAATTGAAGAAAGTATTTCTGATCTGCTTCTGTCCTCCATCTTGTAAGGAGGGGCACACAGACAAGTCAAAAAAGTTTACCGCTTCTCAGTGACTGTCGCAGTCACTGTGGCCACACTGCAATGTGTCCAAAATCCCAGCAAAATTGAGTTACATCTAGACGCTTAAAGTAATAGTCGTTTGCGTGGACTTATCTTAGCATCTCAGATAGCTAGCCCTGTAGAATTTATCATGTAGATAACTGTTAAATACATCACACATTTGCCGGCCAGTGTGGCCGTGCGGTTCTAAGCGCTTCAGTTTGGAACCGCGTGACCGCTACGGTCGCAGGTTCGAATCCTGCCTCGGGCATGGATGTGTGTGGTGTCCTTAGGTTAGTTAGGTTTAAGTAGTTCTAAGTTCTAGGGGACTGATGACCTCAGATGTTAAGTCCCATAGTGCTCAGAACCAACCATCACACATTTCCATCTTAACATCACACTCCATCCCTTCTCTAACAGTTCCTGGCAGTGCACTAGAACACAGCTGGCCCAACTCAACATGTTTCAGCATGTCATCAAGCCTCGAGTTGTTAAGACATTGCTGACTAAGCATATAGGCACATCTTAGCACTGTCCCTGTGATGTCACATGCAAGCGCCTACCTCCAAATTCTCTCCCCCTCCTTGTCGCTACATGCATGTGAGATCAGAGGGACTGTGCTAAGATATGTATATATGCTTAGTCAACAAGGTTACACACAAATCAAGACTTGTTGTTGTGTTTGACAAGCATCCAAAAGTCGGTAGTTGGGTGAAATTGAAAAATAAGTGAAACTAGATAGTTAACGACATGCTCCATTTTGTACCTATACGATGTGTTCAAACTTGCATGTCTCTTATTTTTCATATTATAGAGATGTGGGCTGTACGCGTATCAGATTGGTGCTAGAGAGGGGTAGCCCTGTACTATGGATTTCCAATAACAATTATAGTCTTTAATGTTAAAGAAGGAAATGTGTGTTGTATTTAACGGTTATTTACATTGTAACTTCTCCAGGGTCCGTTACCTGGGATATTTAAGTAACTCTGTCTTATATTGAATTTATTTTGCTAGTTTCAGTCATTCATGACCGAGAGTTCCATTCGAAACGCTCAAAACGTTTTTTATTGCAACCTGTTCATGTCCCATCTCCTCAGCTCCTTCAGCTTTATTCTGTTTTCATAAATAATAAATTATGGTCAAAATCCACAGTTGCTTTTAGAAATTTTTTACTGTTTAAAATGAAGTTACTGAATCTCTGTCTTCCAACTGTATAACGTAACTGAAACACTTTCGTGTCTCCAGGGTCCTTCCATGTATACTGGTTCCTATCATGGCACTCAAACTATGTGTACAATCATTAAGTCAAATGTATGCAAAATTCGACTTTGAATCTAACTTTCCTCTGATGATATGTTGATTATACTGTTCATAGTAGTTTGCCCATATTCCCATTTATTTGTTCATTATTAAACCCGGTCTTGCATTACGTTTATTTGTTATTGTGTTGCTAATCCAGTCCAATATACCAAGGCTGTCTTGTCAAATATTACATGCTCAGATCTGGCAGTCTTCAATATAATGTGAATGTGTAGCTTTTTGGGATGAAATATTTCATGCAGAAGAGGAACGCCTATGAAAAAACTAGATATATTTGGATAACACAAGAGACGTTAAAGTAATCTGATGAAAGGAATACATATAAAAATGCAGCATATGATGCAAATAAGGTGGAAAACAATGCAAAATATCAAAGCAGGAGTGGTTCGTTATAAATTTAAAGCTGCAGAAGCATAAGCATACATAACTATAGAAAATATAGATGCCACGTATAGAAAAACTGAAGAAATCCTTGGAAAAAAAAGAATCAGCCATAAGAACATCAAGAGCTCCTATGCAAAGCCAGTAATAGGCACAGAAAGGAAGGCTGAAAGTGATAGGATTATATGAAAGGGCTATACAAAGGAAATAACCGTGATAGTACTACAGCTAAGGGGAGAGAAAATGGATGAAGATGAAATGGGAGGTAAGGTACTGCCAGAATAATTGTACAGCATATAGAAAGAGGCAACTGGAGTAGACAACATTCCTTCGCAATTAATCGAATCTTTCAGAGAAAATGCCATGAGTAAACAGGTGAAAGGTTATCAGGGTTAAAAGTGAATGCACAAATTCAATTCCAAATAAAGTGGATTCTAATAGATGTAAATACTGCTGTCACTATCAGTTTAATAAATCATGCTAGCAAAATGCTGACACGGATTAGCGACGGACAGATGGAACGACGGATAACAGCCGACCAGTGGGACCATTAGGAAGAGTTCAAGAGAAATTTAGGAACCTTCGAGGCAGTGCTGATGTTACAATTTACCTTGGAAGATAAACTGAACAAAGGCAAGCGTAAGTTTAAGGCATTTTTAGGTTTGGATAAAGTTTTTGATCAAGTTGTTTAGAATACTCTGTTTGAAATTTTTAGTGTATCAAGGGGAGAAGTACAGGCCGTGAATAGTTATATATGTCTTGTAGAGAAATCAGGCTGTAGAGGTAAGAGTAGAAGGGCTTGAAAAGGTAAAATAATTGAGAATAGAGACAGAAGTTAAATTCTTCAATTGTGTGGCAATATTATCTGTAGTTATTTTACAATTCCTGAGGACATTTCTTACATTCTTCACAGCATACTTTTTCGTACATCACTGTTTATTATTTATTTTTATACCTCTTAGTGTGGTTCAAAAATGGCTCTGAGCACTATGGGACTCAACTGCTGTGGTTATCAGTCCCCTAGAACTTAGAACTACTTAAACCTATCTAACCTAAGGACGTCACACACATCCATGCCCGAGGCAGGATTCGAACCTGCGACCGTAGCAGTCGCACGGCTCCGGACTGCGCGCCTGGAACCGCGAGACCACCGCGGCCGGCCCTCTTAGTGTGCGTTGCGTTTTATGGTGTTGCCAGCATGACAATGCGTCTAATTTGTCTCTGACCTATACTTGTTTCAGTAAATTATATGTGAGTTATTTGATTTAACCATGCTGCCGTGTATTTATATACTGTGTAAGGGTAACGAAGGAATAGTGATGGAGTGGTTTTTTTGTGAATAGATAGGGGAAGGGGAAGCAAAGATGACTGAACATAAGTGCATAGTAGTGTTAAGAAGAGTGAATTGGAGAAAAAGATGAGAAGCATCAAGAGAAATGAAATTTGGGTTGGGAGGGGTTTGGGAGGGGGGCGGAGGGGAGGAGAATGAAGGATGGGAAAAGCTCTTTCCTTTTTTGTGTTATTCTTTCAGTTATTTTATATAGTGTCTGGTTTTCAATATTTATTTGGTCATTGGGCTATTGTTTATTTTGTGTTAATGCTTTTTTTATGTGGAAAATTTCTTGGAAAGGGCGGAGGTGTTTGTCTTTACTGATTCTTATGACGTTCATATCTTTTTCAATACTGCTTGGTTTGTGGTATTCCTGTTTTAGATGATCTGCGAATGTTGAATGATTTGTACCATATTTCAGTTTTCTGATGTGGTCTTTATGTCTTGTGTCGAATGTCCTGCCACTTACTCCAGTGTATATTTTTTCACGATCTCTGCAGCTGAGCTGATAGATACCGGATTGTTGGTATTTGTCTGGCTTTGATTTCAGTTTTTGAATGGGCTTTTGTTTTGAGTTGTTTGTTTTGTAGGCAATGTTTATGCCTCGTTTTTTGAGTATGTTACCTGTTTTATGTGTAAATTTGTTATGGTAGGTCATTGTGTGTCATTTTTGTGGTAGTGCAGGTTGTATGTGTTGGTGTGGTTTGGTTAGCTTTTTTCTCATTATTTGTGTCTTTATTTTTCTGTTTAGTTTGTCTAGCACTTCTTCTTTGTTCCATTTTTAAAGCTATTTGTTTTATAATAGCCAGCTGCTTTTAGTAATCAGAAGTATTTAGGGGCATCCAGTTCAGTTTGCTTAACATGTATCTGTCTGCAACCTATTTCTGATTCTGCGGGTGGTTTGAGGTGCATTTAAGATAGTGTCACTTGTGGGTTTTCTGTACATGTAAAATATGTGCTTGTGAATTCTTTTCTTATTGTTATGTCTAGAAAGTTGAGCATGTTTTCTTGCTCTTCTTTTATTGTGAACCTTATGTTTCTTTTTACTACATAAGAAAAAAACAGACAGTGAACCAAGAATTAAACGAAATTCCACTTCAGGCAGCACAAAAATTAAATAATCCTCCGGCATTCGCTTCCATCATGGAAAAAGTCGAATTCTACACATGGCCAAACTAAGGACGATTTCAAACGGAAACTAGCGGTAGGCACAAAACTTTGCTGACAAGAAAAAATTTTTAAAATAGAGTACGCATTTAAATGTTAGGAAGAGTTTTCTTAAGGTATCTGTCTGGAGTGTAACCTTATATGAAAGTTACAAGTGGACAGGAAACAGTATGGACAAGAAGAGAACAGAAGCTTTAGAAACTAAAACTCAGAGGGCGGCTCGACCAATTAACAAAGAGGAACTGAATCTCTTTGGGAAAAGAAGAAATTTATCGCACAAATTGTTTAACGCAAGGGATAAGTTGACAACACATATCCTGAGAAATCAAAGAATAATTAATTTGATAATGACGTAAGAGGGGGCAAGATAAAAATTATAGAAGCAGCACAAAGCTGTACTACAGGAAGTAGTTTCATATAGGCAGCAACAGTTCTGCAGTTATGAAAATACTTATGGAGTGTAGAACAGCATGGGCTGCTGCATCGCATCAGCCTTCCGACTTAGGACTACAACAAAAACAACATGCATGGTTGCAAAGACCAAAGCCCATGTTCGTCCTGGAACACAGTTTTAATGTCAGGAAGCTTCATAAAAGCTTACACTCATCTGCAGAATGCAACATTGATAGTGAAGGCTAAAACAATATTATTTCGGTGATGACTAAAGAAATATTCTATATACAAAATAAAATGTTTCTTTCATATCACCTTTAAAACGAAGTACATCAAATAAAAACTGGTGAGCATACCGCAGTTCAATCTATAATTTTCTTGCTGCATTGAAACACAAAGAAATGCTCTGATACTTACAAGATTTGCTAACGTAGAAATAATGTAAAATTGAAGAACACTGTGATTAATATAAATTTGTATAGTATTATGTCACTGATGAAATAGTATTACAGTTTCACAACTCGTTACAAATTCTGAAAATTTTCGGTCCTCTGCAGTGCCTCTGATGACGACGAATGTTTGCTCACAATTTCAAAGTGATTGTCTTATAATGAGGAAATATATCACCACACTCGGAAACATTAGAGAAAGCTTCTCGGCAGACTGCGTCGGGCTATGTGTCACACACAATATAAGTCTACAGAAAGGACTTGCTTATTGGGTCTGTAGATCAGCTGTGATAAAGTTAACTGAAGTCCCAGATATAGGACACTACAGCACACTGTATTTCTAGATCACATAAAATGTCGTGAAACTGAACATTATGATAGACTGCTTTTAAAAGGAACATTTCTTGGCAAGTTTTTAGTTTGCAAACGCAAGGCATTACGCTAGCTTATAAAAAGATAGTTACAATAGCATCTTCACAGTTGTTTTATCAAAGTGATTACTTCAAGACACCGTAAAATTTTACGTCTTGAGTCTTTTCGAAAAAAATATAAAACACGCGTACATATCTTAATTACGGTTTCTTCAAATATTAAGTTACCATAACGATATCGTACCCTGTCAGTGATCCTCGGTTCTGTCAATATCTGCTGCTCTAAACTTTGTTACATTTAAATGAATTACAGAATTACTGAACTATCCAAAAAAAAACAGACCATCCCCCAGTATTTTAAATAAAAAGTCTCCCGTTACCTGTTCCATATCTAGCCGCGCGAAGTGGCCGCGCGGTTTGAGGCGCCGTGTCACGGATTACCTGGCCCCTCCCGCCAGAGGTTCGAGTCCTCCCCCGGGAATGTGTGTGTGTGTGTTGCTCTTAGTGTAAGTTCGTTTACGATAGATAAAGTAGTGTGTAAGTTTAGGTACCGATGACCTCAGCAGTTTGGTCCCTTAGGAATTCACACACATTTGTACACATCTATGATTGCTAAGGGTGTTGTAGAGTCACAGTGTTTTTCTCTCATATTAAAAGTCACGTGTGCACCGCATTATGACGCAGAAGTCTTTCAAAGGTTTCCGGCATGCGTCAGCCAAGAAACTAAACATTTCCAGATATTCCAAAACCAAATAAAACAGCACCTTTTTTTCTGATCCTTTTACACCTTATAAATATATTTGGATTCCAGGATGTAAATTTCATTTACACTAGCGATTATATTAGACAGGTTTTCACTTTTCTGCTGCGTAGAGAGCTGTTCCATGTAGAACTACAGAGACAGTTTGTTTGCTATGGTAGCTGAAGAGAACAGATGAGTACTATAAGAGGAGGTGCAGTGGCTGCTTTTCTCTTGGTATACGAGTAAATATACAAATATCTAAAAGTAATTCACACAATTGTCAGTGCGAGTGTATTAGTACTAATCATAATTAATTGTTGGTATAGTTTACAGAATTAGTTTTCAGTTGTTACTTCGGCCCAATAGTGTAGGTTGTATCAAGAAAGACTCTAGAGCTCTGAAAATTAGAACAAATTTATTCATACGATTTACAGATTTAGTCTTGGCGTCATCTTGAAGGTAAGTAGATCAAGTTTCGATTGCTCGATAAGACGTCCGGGAATTGCTAAATGTCCACTTTCCAGTTATCAAAGCTCAGATCTAGAACCTTCCTCGCAAATGAACAAGCCGCGGATGACACGCTGCAGCGAATTTGGCAGGAAATCGACTTCAGATGAAATGTGTGCCACTTAATAAATGGAGGACATTTTTAACCTTTTTAGGTATATGGTAAAAAATTTAATGTATTTTGCCGTAAAATGGCATTAAAACCATGTCTGTATAACCAACAGCTATGCATAAACCAATACCAGGTTTGATAGTCGTAAAGTCCTTTTTGATACACTCTGTATATTATATACTTAACTCGTTCAGGTGAGCGGATGAATCAGTAAAACTCCACATACGCATTTTTGAATACCTATGCTAACATCGCTGATGATAACAGTTATTCTATGTACATTTTCAATATGCCTGTCTAGAATTAACATATGGCACTGCATTCCTCTCCAATAACAAGACGGAACAATCCAATCCATGGAAAAGCTCCATGAAACAGCGACAAAAAGCTGACTCCAAGATCCATATGAGATGACGCAGTGCACGAGACAACATTAAAGTTCAACAATCACCCTCTATTCCCGAAACTTGGCAGCATCTGAGGAGTTGAAAAATTCAAGCATCTAGGAGAAACTATGGGACCGGTGAGGTAAAATCGGGAAGCTAATAAAGAAAGAATTGCGAAACTGCTAAGGAACAGTTGAAGAAAAAAATGTACATAATGAAAAAAAATTATAGTGTCGTAACATATGTCTTAAAACGGAAGCTATTTACGCATCTGAAATCATGAACTGTTGGTAGATTGCAGAGAAAAATGATTGAAAAGCAATGCAGGAAATTTCTCAGAGAAATCTTAGGACGAAAATGCAAACATGGAATTCGAATGAAAAATAAACCGCCCAGCTACCAAGGTACATAAGCACCAGGAAACGACGATTACAGTTTTGCGGTCTCCTATACAGGGTAGTCAGAAACAGTCTGAAGAGCTTGTAATGGTTATGCAATGTAAGTTCTGCTGAGAAATAAGTTTTTAGAAAAAAATTCGAATCATTCCTCCGTTTCCGAATTAACAGCATTGAAATAAAGGAATCAGACCGTTGCGGGTGCAAATTCAAGTCTCCCGCCACATACAATTAGTACCTGTTGTTCTCATAGCGTAGATTATCGCGCACGACACTTCTCAGCCTTAGACTCGGGTTCTATCCTTACTACCGTCCAATGTACAATTTTTGTGTCGCTCGCTTGTTCGATTTCAGGAAACCAAACGAAAGACACGTTGTGACGACACCATCTGTGGCGGGGAGCTTGAATTTGCTCGTTCAGCTGCCTGATTGGCTAACTTCAATGCTATTTAACTAGCAAATGGCGCAATGTATCGAATTTTTCTTAGCAATTACCTCTCAGACACTCTACTCTGCAACACCCTTACAAGCTTTTCAAGCCGCTTCTGACCACCCTTTGTAGAACGGACAACAGCAGGTTTACTAAGAAAATTCTAAATTAGCATTATCGATGAAAACTTGTAAAACTTTCTAACAGAAGCTAACGATGACATAATAGAAAAGACATTCATGCAGACAATTCATTCGAGATAAAACGAAATTAGAGCGCTAATTCACAAACGCAAATTTGCTGAGAAGACTGCTTGACAAAATTGAGAATGGACAGAAGAAAGTAAAAAGAAAAGCGGTGAGCGAATGAAGAGGATAAAAAGGAATAGATGTTAATTAAGTGCCAACGTGCCTCTTTGTGGGACACAACGAATCAAAGAAACAAAAAAAAACATCTCTACGTATGAATATCTGGCATCACGATCTCCGATCGTAAATTCTGTTCATGTGACTGTATTTCGCTTGTACTTAATGTGTGCGTGACATGTTTTATACATTTGCCATCGTACAGCTACTTTTGAGGGACTATAAATGCAAAAAGGAACGATACCTATGGCTTTGTAGTCCAGCTTAACGTTGCAATAGTCCGGAACCACATCACCGCAGCAGCTCCTTCTCGGCTAAAGTACACGTCGAAGGAGATGGCGTTTTTGTCCCGCTGGCCTGCCCGTGACCAACGGAGCGTCACAAATTACGTGGACAGATGCCATTCCGGTGAGCATTTCTTGTGGCACAAGACATCCGTAAAGCACTCGGCCGCGGAGAAGGCGGGCTTCGTTATCTCCACTCGCGATGCTCACTGCTGATGGGTATCGACCAGTCCTCCATGTTTTCTCCGGCGATGGAAGAAAGAGGAAAGGAGAGGTTCCTCAAGCTTATCTTTTGTGTAGATTACCTGCCTCTTCCGCTTTTTCTCAGACACTGACTCGGCCGTTAGGTTATGAGATTAAAGAGGAAATGTTTACGAATAAAGTACCACAAATGCTGCGGGCACTTACCTTACGACAGTCGATAATTTTGCTCTGCCACGTGAAAACCTACATTTGCCTCATAACTTTTATAAAGTTTTGAGTTAATACTAAAGAAAGAAAAGACCTATTTAAGTTCCCGTATAACTCTATCCAATTTTACATTTATCTCGAAACTTTTAAAGAGATCCGAGTTGATATTAAAGAAAGGAAACGATGCATTTAACGTTCATCGTAAAACGCGCAAAGAGAAACGCCGTGGACGGCCATAAACGCCAAACGACAGACTCTAAAGAACATTCTGCGCGTTTATATCTCTGTTTTGACTGTAATTTTGTCATTTGAGGCGTGTATTCACATACACTTTTAAAGGTTCAAACAGAGAACAAATGTGTAGATCGTATAAATTAGGAGGGTACATGCATGCGTCTTGGGATAATTTCACCTATCGTTACAGATATATTAGTCCTAGATAATAAGCTAGTCTTAAACATATAAATTTCGAGTGTGACATTCGTCTTTCAATATTAAATGCTCAGGAGTAATTCGTGAACTTTAATCTAATAAATACGTTTTATCCCTTAACAACAAAAACAGGAGTTTCAGTGGAAAAAGTACGTCCTTTTCTCTCTTGACGAATGTTTATGGGAAGTTATTTTACACTCTATTGGAATTGGATACAGTGGAAACACCAACTTCAAAACATTTCCTACTAACAGGAATTTCTAATGAAGTGTAAAATGTACCCTATAGTACGAGAGACGTTCCGGAAGTAATGCCTCATATTTCTTTGTAGTGACTTTGGATGTCCGCGCCAGATGACGTTGGTGTAGTGCTAATGTTTGAACTTTTCTCTTTCATATGCAGGTGCTTCCGTTGTTCTGCGGTAGCTGCTGCCAGCAGAGGCGTTTTCCAAAATGGAATCTGATATGGACGTGCATATAAAACAGCGATGTATGATTGAAGTCCTCACTGCTGAAGAAATTGCGCCGACTGAAATCCATCGATGCTTGCTAAAGGTGACGATAAAATAGACGTGAGCAATGTGAGGTGGTAGGTACGACGTTTTCAAGGTGGTGAAAAGGGTGGGCATGACAAACTACAGCCCTGTCGACCTTGCACAGCTGTCATGCCTCGCAATGAAAAGCTTCTTGGTCAACTCATCCGTGCTGACCGGCGAATAACGACGAGAGCAAACCTGAATGTGGGCTGTAATGCCTTGTAAGCAATGTTGAAACATTTTGGTTATCACAATGTTCGTGCGAGATGGGTCTCGTGGATGCTTATAGAAAAACAAAAACCTCGTGGAATGGAAATTTGTCGGGACAGCTGGACCAATATGAAGCTGAAGGTGACAATTTTCTGAATAGCTTCGTCACCAGGATGAGACATGGTGTCACCACTACGAGCCGGAGACCAAAAGACAGTCCTTAGAATGGTCACATGGGAATTCTCCATCAAAGAAGAAATTCAAGACACAGCCGTCTGTAGGCAAATTGACGTGCGCATAGCATAGCCAGGGCGTGGTTCTTTTGGATGTCGTGAAGCCTGGAGAAACGGTCAGTTCAGCACGCTACAAGACGACACTGACTAAGCTGAAAGCCCGAATTTCCAGGGTAGGGCTAGAGAAGAAGACCAACTTTCACCTACAACTTGATAAAGCCAGACCTCACACCAGTTTTGCGACGACGCAACTCGTTGCAAAATTCGACTGGACTGTCTTACCTCACCCAGTGCACAATCCCGGTTTAGCGCCTTCAGACATCCAACTCTTTTGGCTTCTGAAAGACGGACTGCGTGGCGAACATTTTCAAGACTTTGATGTTGTCAAATCTCTAAGGAAGTGGTTAGCCTCAGCTGCTTCCGATTTTTACAAGCGCGGCATGCAGACTCTGCTTCATCGTTGGCAAAAGTACATAACGAATGTTGGTGACTATGTGGAAAACTGGCAGTCTGTAGCTGAAATATTGCTTCATTTAGCCGCGCTGTTGTGATTTATGTATCTGCTGTAGCTAACATGAATAAAAATGGGAAGCATTACTTTCGGAACCACCCTTGTAAATCAAATCAGAGACTAGGAATTTTAATTTTTTCTCTGTTCCCCAGAGGAATGCGCATATCTCCACAAGGAGACTTTGTGCATGCGACAAATATATGACCTGGCACTCCTGACTGGGCGTCAATATGTCATAAGCCTTTGTAAATGAGTAATAGGTCACGGCAAGTAAATAAACTTTGGAGTGGACACACCATCACCCATAAAGAATATGTGAATACGATCCATTTCAGTATTGGGTAAAGAATTATAATACAAAAGAAATAAAATACGTTATCTTTACTGGCAGTTATTTGAAAATCATACATCCATCTCACTTTTCCATACAGAACGTGTTCACAAATTTTTACCAGGTGTCCAGTCTCCTTCACAGACACATACTCCCATATAGACACTCACATCACAATTTTATATATTGCATTTCCTACATGTTGCTACCCCATAATGAAAGCACAGAATTAAATGTTTCATATTTCGAGAAAAACTTTAAGTTTTATCAGAACGCTATAACTGACGTCACACGTGAAACAGACCAAATAATTGTCTGAAGTTCCTGAATAGCGCCCTGTTACGACAGTTCAGATTTACTTCGGAACGATTAGCCACATTTCTCTAAATGACATCGGATGAGTGCTAGGTTTCTGTTACCAACCCGGCATAAGCACTGTACTGAGCCCAGATAACGCTCTGTAGCGCTCTCAGGCACTATGCTCGAGGAATTTGCATTTACAAGCTATTATTTCAGTCCCAATCTACAATTCACTTATTTTACTTGGTGTTGAGAGCAAAGCCTAATTTAATTCTGACAATTCAGTTTCGATATGCCCTACTATTTTCTTTAATTTGTCAATTAGTTTCCTAGAAGATTCGTAAGTATGCATGTATGTATGCAAAATACCGAAATTATCAACATCTCTGCTTGGGGCGGAACCACTGCTGGGGACTAGGCACTCCAGGCACAGCAGAAAGTCGCTGTGTGCACCATGCAAATGAGTAGGATTTGTCATTTCTACCTCCATGTCTACCTCCATGACAAATCCTTCACCAGAATCTGCAGCCACATGTTGTATCTTTTTCATCAGTCCTCTTGAGATAGCGTCCAATTATCAAAGATCACTGCACTGTATGGCCATAGAAGTTGTTTCCATGCAAGAAAAAGACGTAACTCAGATCGTCAGATCACCCGCACACCTGTTCACTCATTCGTGGTATATTCGCCTGGGCCTACCTGGGCACACACTGGCGAAGTACCCTGCAAATCTGCATTTTAAAAAGAGCAGCATATCAACTTCATCAACAGTTCAGTACTTCCACGTGTTTTCCTTTAACACTATTTCCCAAAAAAACCCTGCTATGATGTAATAGAAGGCAGGACCTGGGGAGTATGTGTCTATACATAAAATCCAGAATCACTCAGAAATGTCTGTGAGCAAGTGTATGTCAGTGCCCATGTACAATTTAGCATATTCCCCTAAACTGGGAATGCTTAAGTCATACCAAACATTCGTACTCCAGATCCTAATGGCAGTGCCTATCAGTTTACTGGAGAATGCAGTTACATCAGGCAATGGGAATTCATGGAGTCTCTCCTTCGAATCCAACTATTTGTAAGGAAAGACCTCCTTCATCACAACCTGAATCTTAGCATCATTGTTATATGCAGCTCTGGTGTTATGCATATCCACTTGATGCATTGTCTCAGCAAGTTTCTGAAAAGATGAGTGTGTGAAAAATAATGAGCCCAGGAGGAGCAGCATTATTCTTGGCGTGATTTACTTGGAAAATGAAACACTGTTTTCTACATTTTCAGGTACGACACTGACCTTATGAGCTCTAAAGCCAAAATCGATCAAGTGTTCAACAAGAAAAATGTGCACCATACCCACTTAAGTAATATGTAATGTATATGTCATGGCGATTGGTATTTCAAGTGCATGCGTTGTGAGCTGTGATTAGATGGGAGTGGTCTCTACATGGAGTTTCCGCTTTTCTATCCAACACCCCACAAATATGACACTCATCTGCCGGCTTGTGTAAGGCATAGTCTTGTCATGGGAATGTTGCTAGTATAAAAATTATTAACACCCATTGCAATTTTTTCGAACTCAGAGAGCAACCATCTCACAGGATTACCGGAAATGTGTGATTCGAATCGATTGAAGTCATAAGAGCATACAACTTGATATGCTGTCACATATGGTACATGCCATTAAGTAAAAGTAGTGTGTCATGTGAGACATTTCCACAAGTAGCGGTTTCAGGCTCAGGCAATCAGTCTTGGGGTTTTCTGCATACTTGCCCTCAGTAAAAGAGTTGAGGTATCAATGGGGAAAATGCCATTTATTCAATTGGTATGAACGTAGGCAGGATTTGTTTTTGCCAGACATAGTGTTGCTTCTGTCCCTTGGAAAGAAACTACAAATCTATGTGGTTGGGTTGCTGACCAGCAATTTTGGAAAAGTAGTGGCGTCTAAGTGTTACTTCCTTCGGCGTGGTTTACTCCACATCAACTTGTGGCCCACTTTTAAGTACCCCACACTTTAAACATGAACTTAGTAACATGTGTTCTAATTTTCAAGTTTTGGTACGTCCTGGATTTTTGCAGGGACTGAGAAGTTTATGAAGATGTAAAGCCCACATAGATCAGATATTTTGTGTGTATCAGTAAGATATGTATGTTTTGGGTAATGTCTATTGCAAGCCAGAAGGGACCATCCAGAGCAAAATTCCTCCCTTTTGACAGTATTTGTACAATAATGCATGCCTAATTAACAGTGATACATTTCAGAAGAGGGATGAGGTGGGACCCCCCCATTAATTGGATTGTAAGCATGCAAGTACACATTATGGCGTAGAACATGGCTAAGTGCCTTAACAGACTCTTTTTCCTTCATTTCGGAAAAGTGGCTCATTACGACATCCTTGATAAAAGTTCTGAACGACTCGGCAACTGAAACATCCCACAGTATCTTGCCATTTTTCCCAGAAATCACTGCCTTCTTTTGAAGGTTTGTGAGCTCATGATATAGAACTGCCTTGCACCTAATGGTGGGGAAAAACACGTCACTGATGATTCTAGAGAGCTTTCTTTCACAGTTGGTTTGACATGCACTGACGAATGTGGTAGGATCCAGGTAGCCTGCATTACAGTTGTCAATGCGAGCTTGTATCATCTTGTCCCCAAAAGTGCCAGCAACCATAGAGTAGTCCATTGTGGGTGCATGAGTGAACTGGTAATCTGTAACAGAGTGGGGATTAGGGCTGTTGCTATGCAACAACTGATGCCGATGTCCATATGGTCCAGGTCGTGATGGTCTGGGCTGAGGAGAGCACATAATCGATGGGCCTGCTTGAAGTGTTTGTGCAGCTGGCAAATGTATCATCATCAGTCGACAATGCTATATTCTGTAACACCCTCTTCTATATTACCTGACAAATGAGAGTGCTTACTCACTAGGACGATTAGACTGGCCGTTCGTAATATGATGCTGTAGCTGGCAGTGATGAAGATCAGACTGAAGTAGACAGCTGTTCAGCAGAGCTTATTTATAGTCAGTGTTATGTCAACTGCCCGTATGCTAGTACCAACTTGCAGTTATGATAATGTAACTGCCAGCTTGTGCACAATTGATGTAACACCAATATAATATGTGGTATTTCATTTCTGTGGCCTTGGCTCTGTGCGTGACCAGTGAAAGTATTGTGTAGAAAGCATATAATGCTATGTCGACAGATTTGAGGTAGATGGGATAATGATGATGTAATTTGTACACAGCCTTGTAACTGTCCTGATCAGAAGTTGACAAGACAGACACCAATGTATAAAAATCATGTAATGTTACACTGACAGATCATGCATTTTTATGAGGCAGCTTGGTAGCATAGAGAGACTACTGATAATCCTTGGTGCAAACATGCCACAAGGCACACCGTTTTGGCATTTGACACACACCAGAGGCAAAGTACTGGTACATTATCTGAAGCACACATATGACCACAGTCGCCGGCCAGTGTGGCCGAGCGGTTCTAGGCGCTTCAGTCTGGAACCGGGCGACCGTTACGGTAGCAGATGTTAAGTCCCATAGTGCTCAGAGCAATTTGAACCATTTTTGAACCACAGTTGTTGTCATTGTGTCTTCGAATTGACGGGCAGTTGTACTGTTCGAAATTTAGAACTGATATGCTCTTGAAGCCGTCATACAAACATACACTTGTTCATTTCCTGTGACGTAAATTATGCTGTCTGCCTGATCATGGATTCATAGCGACGTCACCATATTTTCATTTGACAATCTCTCCTCATCCCAGCATTTCCCACGATGAAAACTCATTGACCTTGCAGTGTTTCTTCAGTCTTGACACATTATACTGTACTAAACGGTTGCACGATGAGATAAATGTGGAATACATCATTAATACTAATTCAGTGTTGGCGAATACAATCAATGCAACACTCTTAAACATGAATTGTTCAAACTCACCATGAAACACCCATATATCTACAATAATGATTTCACTCTGAGGAGTCATCCTGAAATACCTCACATGTGGCACAATATCTGTACATTTATAGTGCATATTGTACAACTCCTGTGAAAGGTGAATAGTTTATGATAAAGCCATGTAGCAATAATGTGTATGCTACAGAGCCTAGAAGTTATTTTTGTGATGATTCAGATTCAATATGTGTGTCTACAGTCCAGCTTTTTACTGCCCTGTTTTGCTTTACATAATCTATAAGCAATAAGGGTGCTAATTCCTTGAACTTTTGTAGACTGAGCATTTGTCCCAATCCAACATAACCAGTATCGTAGTAAGAATGGGTAGACATTCAAACACATCATAAATAGGCTACAAACATTTTATCCAACTGAAGCTGTAAGCTATCATATAGTAAAACTCGTTTTTTAGGTAAACTCTAACAACGGTTAGTTGACAGTTGTCAAATTTGCTCGAAGACGTTTTCATATTTTCCCTCCTGTCTGTCTGCAGTGCCAAAATGAGAGATCAAGGCGTTTCCAGTTGAACTGATGTTTCAAATACCTGCATTTGTATAGACGAAACTATTGGATTTTCAAGCATCTCCCATACATGGAATGTTAATGGCAGCTGAACTCCAGAATTGAATGCATCTAAAAGGTTCAGGTGTTCCTCGTCTGATAGAGATGTAGGAGGAACTTTCCACACCAATTTGTCCAAATCAGTTTTAATATCTTCATTTTGCACTCCTTGAATGTATGAGTAATGATCTGTAGAATTTGGAACCAGAATCAGTTCCTATTTGGCATTCATAGTAATGCACTTACTGTCCTCAAAGAACGCCATTAACATTTTGAGTGGGATACTCACACTCATCAATCTGTTTATGAACACTCCTGCATTTTGTAAAGCATTCAAGTCCGATGTCGATGTGGAGACATACGTTTTGAGGAGTAATGTAATTCCAACGTTTCTTGTACTGGCGACTTCGGTACCATTAAGGTCGTATCTTATTTCCTAAAACAGGAAGGTAAATGCACTACGTTTAAATAGTGCTGACACTGATGCAGAGCTTGTATCTTTCTGCTTCACAAATTTTCCTTCCAAATATAGGAAGCTCACGCTTGGAATCGTTAAATTATCTTGATGTTGAATGAGAATTCTTATCTCATTGTTATTATTAAATGTAGCTAAAGCAAAAGGTTAGTGGGGAAAATATTCCTGACAAATGGTCTAATCATCAAACAGACCTTGAGTTGTTAAATTGTGAGGTTTCGACCCTATGATTTGAAGGAAGGCCAGTTTCTCACATGTTATTACATTCTGTTTTGCCTGAGAAGTGATGATCGATGGGTGCGAGGGTCAGTTTATACTGTGCGAAAGAATCCGTATATTATACCGATTAATCTGTCATTTAGGTACGAATTCGTTGCAATATTACACTCAACATAAATCTTGCTGAGTGCTAATGCGTCTATTGGTTTATCAGACTTGTAAATTTTGTCTGTGTTATTATCCAAAAATTGTCTCCTTGTGAAACAGTAGTGTTTCTATTTAGCATTCTTGGCTAAGGTCTATGGTCTGTTCCACTGTGTTTTAAATGTGTAACCCATTTACAGTTCTTTTTCAGTAAACATTCAAGTCGTCAATATCACATGCGCCAGGGGGTATTTCTACACTTTTGCAAATCCCTATATGCAGTTTAATGTTCGCCTCTTTTATATTAGGAACACTGCTGTATATGTCGAGCCCCATCAATTCAATACCCACTCCCCTTTTCTTTAGTGGAGGAAGGACGTTTGCTCTTTACAACTAGAGTGCATGATATAACTTCTAAACCTTAACTATCCAGTGATGTTTATGCTGCTTATTCTTATGCTATCATCAAGAGAAATATTAGGCTGAAATGTCCATAGAGATATGTATCGAAGTCTTGGTGGTGTCGAAAATTGTGGAACACATAGTTCTTGTTAAGAAAGTAACAGTAGCTCTTCTGGTGGTCTTAGATCTCTGAATAAATCCAAGCAGTAGGTTGTACTTCAGTTTCTTCTAACGTATGGCACCCAGTGACTCACATCCTCCGACAACACGTACAGTAACAATTCGCCATTCTTTGGATTTACACATCATCTTTGGAAACATATTCCATACAAACATACGACGAAATTTTCGGATTTTCAGTGCTCTGACAAATTTCAGCGGATCTACATTTGTAAGATGTCTTTCATGTGGTATCAGTATGTGCTTTTTAATGATCAGCATAAGTCCTTTCTGTGCCGTTTTAAAGATAGTCCTCCACCAGTAGTGATGGTCTCCATCGTCCTATTATGACTTTTAGCCTCCTGAAGTTGCTCCTCCGTGTATTCTGCGTTCTTTACTGTTTGGGCTATGGCAGCAGCCTGTCCTATTAATGAACCGTTTGCTGATAGCCTTGCAAGTGCAGGAATAAAAAAAATGGGATAATTCCATGAGAAGTCTTATGTATTGGCAGAACCCTAGACATTTTAACACATCTTTTTCTTCTTACTGCTTTCTGCTTCAAGGCACTTTTACCCACAGCCACCACTTATCGGATGCAATTTTTCAAACAAATTACACATTTTTTTTCTTTTGCATGTTTAATGTACGATGTGCTGCATTCATAATTTGTCAGACATTTTATGCCAACACCTAGTTTAAGTCTGGCATCCATTGCTTTATCAATTGCAAAAACTGCAGTGTGTTGTATTACGCCTATTTCTCGTCCATGTACTCGGCTTTACTGGCTGAAATGCGATCTGCAACATGGCAGTCTGCCAAAGATTGATTAGCAAGGTATGCTAAATCACACTCATTGTCTTTCTCGTCAAGTAGATAAATCGCCTTACGACCATAAGCTAGAAGCTTTTCCAACTTTGTTTCAGGTCCACAGTAGCTGCATCCAGAGATATGCGATGAAAGCGGTAGCTTATCGAAAATGTAGCCACCACCTCTACTGATGTGTTTCCTCACTCATTTCACGCTGCTGCAAGGTTTCAGATTTGCATGTCCTGTTATATTTCAGAGCGTGAACATTCAGTCAACTGTTGTGTTTTGATGGGAAGCCGAGGCACTTAACTAAAGCCTTATTCGCTCATTGTCTTACGACACACTGAGAGGTGGCACACCATTTTCTCACTTCAACTACACTGTCGGTCAGGTTAATGTTCATATTTTAGGTCATCATCTCTGTGTTCCTCAGTACTACGTTACTTTTTTACATGAGCGAAATTATGGGCAGCATGTTCATATAACTGCATGTGTAGCCTGTAGAAAAGTTGTACCCGAGGGGCTGTATTGGAGGCGACGGAGAACAGGGAGAAAGGTGGATTGAGAGCCATTAATATTGTGTCCATCGACCTGGCCGTGTGAGTGATTCGGGGAAGCAATGCTCTGTGAATTGTACCTGCAGAGGGAGCTCGGGCTGTGGCACTGCACGCGCCCCAGCTCACAGAGATGCCCAGAGGTGCCTCACACAGAGAGCATCCCGGCGTGTCCCTGAGAGCTGCAACACCAAGAAGAATCGCTTCTCGGCTTTTGGCAAGATCAATGTTTAGGATGATCAATGTATATAGTTTTTTTTTTAATCTCACAGGAGATAAGGAAAGGAAAAGTACTTTATTTCAGTTTCGATAATGAAAGATAACGTCAGCAGAAACTTTTTTTTTTTTTTTTTTTTTTTTGCAGACTCCACCGCCTTTAACCATACAGCAATGGACTTCGACTCATTTGTTTTATTTATTTTATGATGATTCCTGGTCATAACAAAAAATAGCATTGCAGACGTGAAATACGACTGACTGATGTCCCGGTTGTACACCTCGTTCACTTGAAATGTGAGATAAGCAATCACATCTGTGCTATTATGACCCTCCAGACCTGCAAAGGCTTTCCCTGTAATACCAGGATACCACGCAATTGCAACAGTGAGCCAACGATTACCATGTTGAGGTGTATCTTTCTCTGTAATTGTAAAATTCAGAACACATCCACAAATCACTGACGGGCCTTGTGTTCTCGGCCGGCAGTGTATAAGGCCATTGATGATACTGACATTACTACTAGTAGCAAAGCGGAAGCACAAGCGATCCAGCAAGGCCCATCTGTGTTTTGCGGGAGTGTTGTGCACTTTGCAGTTACGAACAATGATACAGCTTCTCATGATAATCGTTTGGTCACTGCTGCAATTGTGCAGTATTCTAGTGAAACTGTGAAAGCCGTTGCAGCGAAATGCAGAAAGATCTGCAGCGGATAGGCACTTGGTGCAGGGAGTGGCAACTGACCATTAACATAGACAAATGTAATGTACTGCGAATACATAGAAAGAAGGATCCTTTATTGTATGATTATATGATAGCGTAACAAACACTGGTAGCAGTTACTTCTGCAAAATACCTGGGAGTATGCGTGCGGAACGATTTGAAGTGGAATGATCATATAAAATTAATTGTTGGTAAGGCGGGTGCCAGATTGAGATTCATTGGGAGAGTCCTTAGAAAATGTAGTCCATCAACAAAGGGGGTGGCTTACAAAACACTCGATCGACCTATACTTGAGTATTGCTCATCAGTGTCAGACCTGTACCAGGTCGGGTTGACAGAGGAGATAGAGAAGATCCAAAGAAGAGCGGCGCGTTTCGTCACAGGGTTATTTGGTAAGCGTGATAGCGTTACGGAGATGTTTAGCAAACTCTAGTGGCAGACTCGGCAAGAGAGGCGCTCTGCATTGCGGTGTAGCTTGCTGTCCAGGTTTCGACAGGGTGCGTTTCTGGATGAGGTATCGAATATATTGCTTCCCCCTACTTATACCTCCCGAGGAGATCACGAATGTAAAATTTGAGAGAATCCATCGCGCATGGAGGCTTTCCGGCAGTCCTTCTTCCCGCGAACCATACGCGACTGGAACAGGAAAGGGAGGTAATGACAGTGGCACGTAAAGTGCCCTCCGCCACACACCGTTGGGTGGCTTGCGGAGTATAAATGTAGATGTCTGGAGAGTTTTAATAGCAGAGATGTGATTGTTTATGACACATTTCAAGTGAACGGGACATGGGTCAGTTGTATTTTACATGTACTCTTCCCACTTAGGGTCAGAGCAGGAGGGCACTGTCTCGCAAAACATTTTACCTGATCCAGGCGACAGTCTGTCAGGTAGGCGGCAAGTTGGCAGTAAGGATTCATGAGGTTGTCTCCATACTTGTAAACGTCCATTCGCTCGATACAATATAAAATGAGACTCGTCTGACCAGACAACATGTTTCCAGTCATCAACAGTCCAATGTCGGTGTTGACGGGCCCAGGTGAGGCGTAAAGCTTTGTGTCGTGCAGTCATCAAGGGTACACGAGGGGGCTTTCAGCTCCGAAAGCTCATATCTATGATGTTTCGTTGAATGGTTTGCACGCTGACATTTGTTGACGGCTCAGCATTGAAATCTGCAGCAATTTGCGGAAAGGTTGTACTTCTGTCACAATCAACGATTCTCTTCAGTCGTCGTTGGTCCCATTGTTGCAGGATCTTTTCCCTGCCGCAGCGATGTCGAAAATTTGATATTTTACCGGATTGCTGATATTCACGGTACATTCCTTAAATGGTCGTATGGGAAAATCCCCACATCATCGCTACCTGTGTCCCACCGCTCTTGCGTCAATTATAGCACCACGTTCAGAATCACTTAAATCTTCATAACCCGCCATTGTAGCAGCGGTAACCGATCTAACAACTGCGCCAGGCATTTGTTGTCTTACATAGGAGGTGCCGACCGCAGCGCCGTATTCTGCCTGTTTACAGACCTCTGCATTTGAATACTGATGTCTATACCCGTTTCTTTGGCGCTTCAGTGTACTTCATGTATATACAGGCCTGTTTTTACGAATCAGCTACCTTATTCACTGAGCTGCGTTGACAGCACATCTTTATAAAGTCGTAACTCACACTAAATGACAAGATATTTTGGTTCAAATGGTTCAAATGGCTCTGAGCACTATGCGACTTAACTTCTGAGGTCATCAGTCGCCTAGAACTTAGAACTACTTAAACCTAACTAACCTAAGGACATCACACACGTCCATGCCCGAGGCAGGATTCGAACCTGCGACCGTAGCGGTCGCTCGGCTACAGACTGTAGCGCCCAGAACCGTACGGCCACTCCGGCCGCCGATCTTTTGGTAATGTGTGTTCTCTCTTACTGTGCCAGAGCACCCTGGCTCGCATACTGGCTTACACACACCAGTGGACTGATCTCACATTACTATCCAGATACTTTTGATAATAATAGTTTAAGCTGTTTGTATGTGGTTAAAATGTAAGTAAGCTGTCGAACACCTTTTTCCTAATTACACTGCTGCACAGATCATTGTAGATCACAGATCACTGTAGCCGCTAAGAGACCTGCTGAGACTTACATTATCTTATCTGTTAGGCTGAGCAAGACAAGCGTGTGACGGCTCAGAAGCGAATTCCCCCCTCCCCCCATCCTCCACAGACACATTTTGTGGCATTTGCGTACCACATTCAACAAACTTTCATGGAGTACAAACTAAATGTTCAAATGCCCTTCTTAGACACCCACGTGGGTCTTATACCATTTTTACTGAACAGAATTGGCTTAACCTACCAATTTACCGTTTTTGTGGCTTATCCTACGAATTTACCAGTATTGCGGACAACTCTGCCAATTTGCCGATTTCATGGCCTAGTCTACCAATCTCCTGCCAATTTTACGGTCTATGCTACCAGTTTCCCAATTTTACGACCCATCTTGCCAATTTCCTTGCAAGTTTAAGGCCTATCCTGACAATTTACCAATTTTACAGTCTATCCTACGAGTTCGCAGATCGAGTACCTAATTAATTATGGTAGTGAGACTACAGAGCATAGAACCCGAATGATTCCTATTGGTCGAGAGCAATCGGGCAGAAGGACTATTGGCCAAGAGCATGGTGACATCGCCGCACAACTGGCTAAGAGCAAAGTGGGGTAGGGAAGAGGAAATGGGTGGGGCAGGGTGAGACGGGAGAAGGAGACGGGTGATTCTGAATGTAAGAAGCACATTTTTATCTGTAACCTGGTATACGACGTCAAGGTTGGCTCTGCTGGTAGCGGTACCCTGTTTGTACCATACGAGGACCTGGGGCGTGCTCACAGCCTTTTGCAGATAATGTCTAACAAGCAAGGGCTCTAAACTGGATACCTTAAGAGCTTAAGAGCATCTTCAGTAGAAGATGTGTTTCACAGTAGCAAAGATGAACAAGTATAGATTTCGACTCGGTCATTTCCGATCGGGATTCCTTGCCTCAAATTGATACATTTGCTCTTCTCCAGCCGGCCGCGGTGGTCTAGCGGTTCAGGCACTCAGTCCGGAACCGCGCGACTGCTACGGTCGCAGGTTCGAATCCTGCCTCGGGCATGGATGTGTGTGATGTCCTTAGGTTAGTTAGGTTTAAGTAGTTCTAAGTTCTAGGGGACTGATGACCACAGATGTTAAGTCCCATAGTGCTCAGAGCCATTTGAACCATTTTTGCTCTTCTCCACCATCCCTGAGAGTTTGTAACACCACCACGAAATCATACTGGCTACGACCACTCTAAGACAATGAACTCGATCTGCATACAGTAACAGTAAACCATGAGTAGTTCCTAATTCCTCTGGGTGAAAGGCACGTTTTTATTCGGGGGTTAGGGTGAAGCTTTCTGCAATAATGTAACAGCACGTTATCTGTTTTCCGTGCACGACGGTACGGACTTAAATATCAAGTAGCTCTTAGGTTCAGTTCAAAATAAACCACACTAGTTGGACAAATTGTCTCTCCAGAGACTTCATGAGCATATCAAGCAGTTACAGTTCCGAAGATTCGGTATAACGGCTTACGCCACAGTTCTTTACTGGACGTGGTCCTGTTGGAGATGGTATGCCGTTGTCTTCGTCCAATCTTCGGACCTACTCACCCACTCGGTTACAGGCGGACCTGAAGTTTAACACGCACTCTGAAAATCTCAGCATATTTCAGATTAACAAACACTGCCAAACTTGATAGAAGTGATAAGTAACACGTAAAAATCCTGATACTGCCTGGGAATAGAACCCGAGACCTTTGAATGTGTAGTCTAGCACTTTAATCGAGTGCAATACTCCCTTGGAATCCTCCCCTCTTTGTAGCGGGTCATCCAGCCCCTTGGGGTGGTGGAGCTGAACAGGTATTCTTTTTACTTCACTTGAGTCATTAATGTTCTCCCACTGCTTATCTTTACTTCGGTGGCAAAACTGCATTCGCAACCCACATATAAAATTCAGTTACACAACAACGAGACCTATAAAACTTTTCATGACTCTTTAAACAGTGACTACCAATATAAATTTTATGCTACCAGCCGTAAATGGGTTTATTACTTGGCTACAAAAGGCTTATCATTAATGTACAGCTAACTACAACGATGCTGGCAGTTTCTGAAGCCTTTTTTCCATTACATATTTCATTCCCAGCTCGTCAGAGAAGGGCACACTGTTGTAGGAGTGCGTCTTTTTCAGTCAAACATCCGAACAGTTTCGGCGGATGGGTGGGGGAATCTCAAAATAAACATTTGGGACAGAATTTCCAGTTGCAACATTCGCCTCATCATCAACGCAAACCTTCTGATAACCTTTGTCGAATTGAGTCATGAAACTGTTTTAATTTACCTCTGAGACAACATTGTCCACTGTTGTATGTGTCAGACAGAAGCTGTGTGCCAGACTGTGACTCTAAACTGATGCCTTTGCACTTCGCGGGGAAGTGCACTAGCGAATGAGCTATGGAAGCACGATTCACGACACGCCTACACACTGTGGTCTTTTCTAGCCAAAATTCATGGCAGGCTTGGAGTGGAGCAGTGGAGCTTTATCGGAATTTTTGCTCGATTGATGAACTGTACAGTACCACCTAAAATCTGACCAGATGTGAACTAGTTACCATAAGTAAAATATATAATCCATGTTTGTGAATGTCCACTAATTTTTGGCTTCCTTGGCACAATTTTTCTGTAAATATAATTCTTCATTTCTATATCGATCTATTTTCAAATTTCGATCTTACACTACGAAAATTAGATGGTAAATAATCGACAACAAATACCCCAAAAAGAAATCTACATTAATTTTGTTATTTTTACAAATAAAATTTAAGTGCAATTTTTATCTATTTTACGATATATATGTAATCGATGATATAACATAATAGGAGTTCCTAAAATTTATATTTATAAATTTTCGTAACCCTTGTTATTTGATATTAGTACTGAAAATCTTCACTTAAACACACATCATCGGAAAAAAATTACATACAATAAATTTATTAAATAGGAAACAGAAGTCATCCTACTATTAATTTGACTCATGGCTAGTTCCGGAATTTACTAAAACAACTATTTGTCTCATACAATACATGTGATGAGCGCCTTCTGCATCAGTTTTTGACCTGGCTTGAAGTAACATCCAGCGAAGCTGTTTGAATATGGACACTGATGCCACTTCAAAAAGCTAAGTGAACTTCGTACTGTTGTTTGATACAAATTTACTGCTTTAAAATAATGTTAGTTTCAAAGCAATGTCTCTCAAATTTTTAAATTTTAAGACATTCATAAACAAAAGAATATACAAGCATAAAATTTTTGCTTTCGGACCTAATCTAAAAGAACAGTGTGCTGCACAGTAGATGTGTTTCAGAAGCTCCCCATTGCCAATAGTTGGGAATGGATATCACAATGACGTTATTTTTTTTTTTTTGTGAAATGTTAACAATACAGCGTCACCGGTCTTCTGCGGTCTGACTGTGTTCGTGAGGCAGTAAATTCATCCACAGAGCAGTAGACACTGTATCACTGCAATACACTTTGGAGATGTGACGGTCGGACTTGCACTCCCGTACCACCCTCCGACGGTAACAGTTCTACAGCAGTCAGGCAGAAAACTTTCGCTTAACGTGAGCAGGTAGGATAGGATTTTTTTTGTTTTTTTGTTTTTGTTTTTGTGATATGTTACAATACAGCATCACCGGTCTATTGCGGTCTAACTGTGTTGGTGAGGCAGTAAATTTATCCACAGGGCAGTGAGTGCGTCACTGCAATTCACTTTGGAGGTGTAGCGGTGGGACTTGTAGTCCCGTACCACCCTCTGACGGTGACAGTACTACATGAGTCAGGCAGAAAAATTCAGCCTAACGTGGGCAGGTATGATTGGAAAGTATTGGACGTAGAATGGGGGCTAGTCCCGCCAAAGGATAAAGGATGCGTCCGTGGTGGGCGTGCCAGACCTATCGTTAGCCATGGTCGGAATCCGATTCCTCTAGGATGGTTAGGGGAACCGGATGTCGATGCCAGCGGCGTGGAAGTGTGGTCCCAACGTGGCGTAACCCATGGACAGTGTCCCGCAAGGCATCCACTTTCTCATAGAGCCGCCACGCGTTGTTGCGTATGGTCGTCTTTAGGGGGACGATATCCGCTTCCTCGTGGAGAGTGACAATTCTTGTGAGTGGCGGGGCGTGCAGGTTCCACCTGAGCACCTTGTTCTGCAGGCGCTGCAATGTCCGCATCCTGCTGACACTAATCGTGGCCCATGCAGCAGATCCATACGTGAGGGCAGGCATGATAACTGTTCGGTAAATGCGGAGCTTGGTATGCAGGTTAAGTTCCCTACTGCGAAAGAGCGGGTACAAAGACCTGGTTAGTTTTTGCCCCTTGTTGGTGACATTCTCCGCATGACAGTGGAAGAGCAACTTGTGGTCCATCTGGACCCCGAGATAGGTGGTTGTCGGGGACCAGGGCACCTGCTCACCTGCAATCGAGATATTGCGGCGGAGGACTGGGCGCCGTTTCGTGAAGTAAACTGCCGTAGTTTTGGCGGCATTGAGAGCTATTTTGTTTGTCCGGCACCAGGTGATAGTGGCGTCCACCTGTCGCTGGAGGCGGGCGACGACGGCATCAGTTCAAAATGGTTCAAATGGCTCTAAGCACTATGGGACTTAACATCTGTGGTCATCAGTCCCCTAGAACTTAGAACTACTTAAACCTAACTAACCTAAGGACATCACACAACACCCAGCCATCACGAGGCAGAGAAAATCCCTGACCCCGCCGGGAATCGAACCCGGGAACCCGGGCGTGGGAAGCGAGAACGCTACCGCACGACCACGAGATGCGGGCTAACGGCGTCAGTAATGCGGCCAGTGGTGTATAGTGCTGTGTCGTCAGCGTATTGTGCAAGGTGGCACTCGGGGATGACCGGCATGTCATTGACATAGATATTAAAAAGGATGGGAGATAGCACCGATCCTTGCGGAGTGCCTGCCGACAATTTGCGAATGCCAGAACGCATTCCCCGTTGAGCCACTAGGAAAGTCCTACCACGGAGGAAGTCATCCACGATCTTGACATAAATATCCGGTATAGGGGTCTGTGTCAGCATCTTGTGTACGAGGTTGTCTTGCCAGATCTTGTCGTAGGCGTTTTGCAAGTCCAGAAAAACGGCAGCTGTCGACTTGGCAGTGTTGAAGCCTTTGCTGATGTGTTCAGTGATCCGTAGGACCTGAAGTTCAGCAGAGAGGTGCGAAGTGAATCCAAAGTGTTCGGGACGGATCGTCCCAGCTGCCGCAAGAGGTTGGGAAAGTCGGTGAAGTATCATAGATTCAAGGACCTTCGCCATAGTGTTTAGGAGGCTGATGGGCCTGTTGTTGGTGGGGACTGTAGGGTCCTTGAACCTCTTGGGGATCGCAATCAGCTTGGCTTGTTTCCACTGAGGGGGGAAAAGGCCAGATGTGAGACAACAGTTTAAAATCTTGGTGAACAAGATGAGTGGTGTGCGGGGAAGGTGGCAAAGATGTTCATTTAAAACTCCGTCCAATCCAGGAGCCGACCGGCCACGTTTCCGTCGAAGGATGCGCTGAATTTCTGCCATGGACGTAAGAAGGGGTGCAGACTGGAGTGGGCGGTTGCGGAAAGCAGCAACAACTGTCAGGACTTCATGTTCTTCCTGTAGTTCGTTCGGAGAAAGGTCCTGGACCAGAGGGCGGTTTTGGGCCTCGAATGCATCTGCCAGCGTTTCCACAATTTGCAGGGTATCATACGACAAGCCCGCTGCTGTGCGAATAGGATGGGCAGTCGCTGGCTTAGAACGCTGCAGGGTGCGAATGACAGAACAGTCAGATTTTTGGTGGAGTAGGAAAGTGGACATCCTGTCCTCCCACTGTTCAGACCTCCAGTCGACGAGCCGGTGGCTGAATTCGCGTTGGAGGCGTCTCATTTGGCGTTTGTCCCGAGGGTCATGAAACTGCTTCCACCTCCGGCGGTAGCGGTTCTTTTGCACCTTCAGCTCTCGTAACAGAGGGGGCAAGTCGTCCAGGGGTGTTAAATTTCGAGGTGCATGGACAAGAAGAGACTAGAAGCTTTCGAAATGTGGTGCTACAGAAGGATGCTGAAGGTTAAATGGGTAGATCACATAACTAATGAGGAGGTATTGAATAGAATTGGTGAGAAGAGGAGTTTGTGGCACAACTTGACTAGATGAAGGGATCGGTTGGTAGGACATGTTCTGAGGCATCAAAGGATCACCAATTTAGTACTGGAGGGCAGCGTGGAGGGTAAAAATCGTAGAGGGAGACCAAGAGATAAATACACTAAGCAGATTCAGAAGGATGTAGATTGCAGTAGGTACTGGGAGATGAAGAAGCTTGCACAAGATAGAGTAGCATGGAGAGCTGCATCAAACCAGTCTCAGGACTGAAGACCACAACAACAACAATGGAAATTTTAATGCGAGTTCGGTAAAAAGCCGAAGGCTGGTATGGATACCACAGTGCTGTACAATGCCCGGTCCTGTTGGATGTGCTATCTCCTTGCCTTCCTTTGAATTGCCAGTTATAGGGGCTTCCAGTCGGGTATTTACCTGTAACAACCATGTTTTTAGTATTTTGCGCCGAAATTTTCACTTTATGTTCGTAATATTGTTGATCCGCTCATGAGCTGTTACCTACACATCATTGTCCTTCCCATAAATGAGCACAAGGTTGTCAGTATAAAGAAGGACATTGAACATAGGCACTCAAATGTATACCTGTATTTACTTGAAAACTCCATCTGCGAATAGCATCGTCGATGTAGATACAAAGTAAAATATAAACTACATCCTTGACTCACTCTGTTGCTTGTTGTTTCTGGACTTGTTGGTTTTCCATCTTGATCCAACATGAATGATGTGGTTTCGAACATACTCTGAATTGTTAATGTGGGATGTGAAGGCTACCCCCAATGTTCCATTATCTTCCGAAGTTTTTCTCTCAAAAACATTATCGAAGGCTTTCTCAAAATATATAAGTATTATATTCGCTTCTTTGTTAAACTCTTGTTGTTTTCATACATAAATCTGAATGACCGAAGACCTGACTCTCCCTTATACGATTCTAGTATCTTACTCACTGCGTCATCTTGCTTGATATGATGAACCATCTCAAAGTCCGTTTTTCTTCTTCAGCCTACTTCCACTTGCGCACTTTTTGTGGCACAGTCCACATTACGCTTTATTAATTATAAACTAGTATACTCTCGCCGAGACTAGTGTTTGTCAACAAACGTAATTAATCATCAATGAACTTGAAAGTCTGTAGCACAACAAACTAAAGCTGTACCAAATTTCGAAAAGTATGGTGAACAGAAGACTTCCTATTTCCAATGGCTAACGCAGGGCGGACGAAACAAAACTGACCCAGTAGACTCACTCATGTTCAGGAAACACAGAATGTCTTGAACTATTAAAGATAGGATGTTCATATTCATAGGACATGTGCATTAGTATGTTCTGTAGAAATGATCAGCATTTGAACATGTCGGCCCGCAGGTTCAAGGTCAACATCGATGTCGCGATGCAACACCACCTACCGGTAAAATGTGCCTGTGGCTCTCGTTGTCGTTATAAACCGAAGGTAATGAATCAGTTGACTTGAGCAGAAGTGCAGGATGCCTCGTAGACGTATGCGCGAACTGCACCGTCAGACCTGTGAGTCTGAAAGAGGGCGCTTTAGTGGCTTGAGAGAATGTGATGCATCCATCCGGGAAACTGCTGCTCGTGTGGGACGAAGTGTTTCGAGGGGTGCAACGGGTGTATAGAGAAAGGTTCACGGAAGGCCGCAGAACGCGATGAGATGGGTCAGATCGCACCACCCAGACCGCCGCCCCTCCCCCCTCCCCCAGGAAGATCGACACCTAATCCGAATGGCACAATACAACACCCCAGACGCAATTTTTTGGCAAGACAATGAACGACGGCATGTTGCTACACGAATACGTGCCTTCTTGCTGTCACAGGATGTCAGCCTTTTGCCCTGGCTCGCCAGATCACCAGACTTGTCGCTAATCAAAAATGTGTGGGTTAAGGTGAAACGATAGATGCGACACTGTGACTCATTGCCTGCCACCACAGACGAACTTCTGCACCAGGTGAATGCAGCATGAATGGCTGTACTACACGACGCCTTTCGGGCATTATACGCATTGATGCCACCACACATGGAACAAGTTATCAGGCCTCATGACAGACCCTGCGCTTACTAGGCAACAGGACGCGTGCTGAACTTACGTGACTGAATGCTAATCATTTCTGCAGAACATACTAATGTACATGTCCAATGAATACGAAAGTCCTATCTTTAGTCGTTCAAAGTGATCTGTTTTTCTGAACATGAGTGAATTTCGTGCCCCTTATGATAGGCAACCCAACTTACATTATCCGCCACGGTTGCGGATGGACCAAATCTTGGTCGAAAATTCCTATCAGTTGGCACTCACACAGTCAAGAATCAAATAAAACTTGGCAGAAGTGCAATAAAAGAAATAATGCTCTGCTGTGCAGGCGTTTCTCTTTCGGCCTTGTGTACTACACTGATGAACCAAAGCATTACGGCCGTATACTTAACAGCGTACTGGTGTACCTCTGGAAAGCAATACAGCAGTACTTCTGCATGACATGGATTCGGAAGTCCTTGGTAGATTTTCGGAGTTATATGGCGCCAGATGTTTACGCACAACCCAAGTAATTCTCATAAATTACAACCCGGTGGTTCATGGACATACATCCAGATGTGTTCCATCTGGTTCAGACCAGGCAAATTTGGCGGACAAGTCAAACTAACTGTCACGATCCTCAAACCAATGTAGCACGAATTTGGACTTGTGGCACAACCAGGTCTCTCGCTGTAACGTTGTACTGCCGTTGGACAGATACAGTGAAGGGATGCAGGTGGTCCGCAGTAATATTCACGTAAGTCACAATTGTGACGTTGTCTTCTATTACTTCCCATGGAAACCCTCATAATACGATAATGCCTCCAACGACTTCCATCCGTGGTGCGGCGCATTTTTCGAGCAGCTGTTCGCCTGCATGTCGGCATATTCTGAGGCGACCATCGAACTGGTGTGACGAGGAACGTGATTCGTCCGACCAGGTGACACGTTTCCATTCATTCACGATCCAGTAGCTATAGTCCCATGCCTACTGCATTCGTAATTGTCAATGTCATTGTGTCAGCGTGGGAACAAGTACGTGTCGTCAGCTGCGGAGCATCATATTCATCAGGTTGTGCTGAACGCTGTACCCCGAAATACTTCCACCTACTCTGGCATCATACTCAGTCGTCATATCTGTCACGGATCGCCGCCTATCCTACTTACAGAGATTATCTTACTTACAGAGAAGGAAAGGTAAAGGCGCCACATTTCGTCCCCCAGTCTTTTTTGACCTCTGAATACCATATCTTTAAATAAATTATTCCCAAAATTTACATAACATCACCAATTAAGCCTACACGTGGTATTTAGCTCAAAATATATCAGAAACGATATGTTATCTGAGTCGTGGTAAAAAGTTTGCTGTTTTGAAGAGCGCGCCGCAGCGCGTTGAGTGAAGCAGTCGCCCTCCGTTTCTGGCGGTGGCGCCACTGTGGTAATCGCAGCTTTGGTGTCTCCCTCTGGTAGGACAGCGGAAAGGTTGCCTGTTCACGTGCATTTAAGGGGCGCTATGAGCTCTGTAGAGGAGGGTCGGTCAGTCGAGGCGAGTCAGTTGGTCAGCCGGCTCAGTGTGGGGCAGTCAGTGTCTGTCTGTCGTCGGAGTGCGAGTATGGCTGTCGTTTGGATCAAACTTTAAGCCAGAAAATGAGAGTCTTGCCACTCCGCCAGTATCAGAACTCAGCTAGTGGTCGCCCGGTCGGGACTGAGTTCCTGCATCTGAGTCTGCGCGTTAGGCCGCCAGTCTGCTCGAGTTGCTCGGGCAACGGTCATTGGCGGTTGGATTGGTCGGTTGGTTGGTCGCGGAGTGAGACACGAAATGACTTGGCCGTCTTGAGCGTCGGCGCATGTGAGGTCCCCACGTGAGTCCAATGGGCAGCTCCGTATAGAAAGGGGTAGTGGCTTCGCGGTTCACAAGAGAGCAACAGGAGCGAAACCACATCGGGCTGGCCGGGCCGAGCTGCGACGCCTTCCTGCGTCCGTTAAAGCGGCTGGCAGCGGACGGTTCGGGAGAGCGTTGGGGGTGCTGCGCCAGGTCTTCGCCAGCAAACGCAGTTTATTAGAAGTTAAGTGACTGGAGATACGTTGTTTCATTTACTTGTTAAATTCTACTTGTTTTCTTGGTGAGATCACCAGCCGCTTTGTTTTGGGGTTGTCCCACCATTCTTCTAAGTTTGCCCACCCGCGAAAAGGTGATTATTGTGAATTGGGTGGTCCGTTTTTCCCTTGTGAAATTGGGGAGATTTAGAGCAATCTGCGGTTCGGGTTGTTTAGTAACCCCCCCCCCCCCTGTCAATATACCATACGTTAATAGCTGCCTCTGTCATGTTTGCCGGATTCGGTGTTAACGAATTTATAGAATTAAGGTAAGGGCCGAATTCCTGAAATATGTTTTTATCTTGCCTATCATCTTGCGAGGCGGTATATGTGTAATGTAGAGCATGTTGTACACTTTATGTAAGTCTGAATTTCATGGGTTTTATGTAAGTAGTCATTTTTATAAAGTTGCCACCCTTCCACCGTAAGAGCCCTTTTAAAAACAAATTGCACTTTTGATGGAAAATAAGTTCTTAGTGTGAGTGTTTGTACCATTTCCATCCCTCTTACGGGGTGCATAGTTAATGTGTCTGTGTGAGTTGTTAAAAATTTTAATTTAAAGTAATCTGGTGTGTTGCAGATCTTTACCAGTGACGTTTTTCAGAGGTCGTTGTGAGCGGTCGTGACCACGGCCGTGTTGAAAGAGAGCGGAAGATTCTCAGCCCGAAGGCTCCTACTGTAACAGAAAAAAATTTTTGTTCTGCCTCTGAATAATTGTAACTTGATATTTCGAGGGTGCTTTTCTGCTTATAATTTTAAAACTGTTTTGAAAAAGCTTTAGGAATAAAATTCACATTTGTTAAATTGTAACTTGATATTTCGAGGGTGCTTTTCTGCTTATAAATTTTAAATCTGTTTTTGAAAAGGCTTTTATGAATAAAATTTCCATTGGTTGAAATTTAATTTGTTTCCATCAGTTACTCCTTGGCAACTACTTCCACGTTCACATAGTGTGTTAATGTTCTTGATAGTAAATAAAGTAAATTCATTAAGAAAAGATTTTGAAAGTAAATTTTCACGGTTCATTATCTTTACACAAAAAACTTCAAAAACAATGTACTTTTACCAAACTTGAAAAAGTTTGCCACGCGGAACATTGAGTGCAACGCACCCATATTTCCGCATGATTGTCTTGAGAAAAACGTTTTAGGCAAATGGGGCACTCCGCATCATCTTCATTATCCTCGCTCCCACATGAATCTTCGTATAGGACATCACAGTCGTCATCACTGTTTTGTTTTCTTTTTTAACGGTTTCTTTACCTTTCCTGGCAATGTCTTCGGAATTAGATCTAAGCGTTTTCTCGCATTACGATTGGTTTTCTCTTGAGATTTTTGTAGCTTCATATTGCACGGTGAGCCTGTTTATACGAGAATCACTGCCTCGTCGGTTAGATGAAGATGAATGGATAACAGACGCCCCTGCGACATCTCTTGGGCTAACTACTGTTAACTGTGGTATCTGTGTGCTGCTTGGAAGCCGGCCGGTGTGGTCGAGCGGTTCTAGGCGCTTCAGTCTGGAACCGCGAGACCACTACGGTCGCAGGTTCGAATCCTGCCTCGGGCATGGATGCATGTGATGTCCTTAGGTTAGTTAGGTTTAAGTAGTTCTAAGTTCTAGGGGACTGATGACCTCAGATGTTAAGTCCCATAGTGCTGAGAGCCATTTCAACCATTTTGCTGCTTGGAGGGTTGAGCGGCTGGAAATGTCGGCTGTACAGATGTGCTTGTTGAGGGTTGATTTTTTGCATGTGGGTCAGCAGCTGAGGAGGCGTCAGCAATCGCCGAAAATTCTTCTGGGCCAAACACATTCGGGTTGTAAGGCAGAATCCCAGTTTTATTCAAACCATTCACGGCAGTATTTACAACCGCTGCCTTTTCATAAGCTTCATTGAATAGCTGTGCAATCTGCAGGTTACCAACAATCCTGCCAGGATGGTTAGACAGCCAATTTTCTATTACCTGCGCATAAAATATTTTAAAAGGAAACTTGAACGACATACCTAAAGGCTGCAGTTTTGAAGTCGAGTGAGGAACTAAGCAGACTATGGCAACACCAATATCACGAGCAATGTTAATAACATACACATTGCGAGAATGTGAATAGTGTCCGTCCAATACGAACACAATAGTATCTTCCTTTGACGGCTTTACAATTCAAATGAAATGTTGAAACCATTTTTCAAAAAGATCACTTGTGATCCACCCAGACTCTTTCGTTTCTCCTATTGACGCATGTGGAGCTCCATCCATGAGTTCGTTCTTCATCAGCTTTCTGGGAAAAGTCATAGGAGGAGGCACAAATGTACCTGATGCTGACATGTACAAAACAACCGTCACTAGTGCACGGACGACAGTTTGTGCACAGACGACAGTTTGTGCACAGACTTCTTCCCTTTCACAGCAACAATCTTTCTTACTTTGTGTTGTACCACTGTGATGCCGGTTTCATCTACGTTGAACACTTTAAGTGGATAAATTGTATTTTCTCCAACTCGGAATTCAAAATAGAGAAAAAGAGCTGAACACTTTCGTCGTTGAAACCTTGTACCCAAGCTACTGACATGGATTTCGGCGTTCGTGTGGTAAGTGTCGGATGTCTCTGAAGAAACAGACACAACCACTTCCGTCAAGCTGTTTTTTGCCTGACTGAAAATGGGTGAGCAACATTATTGCGTGCAGCGAGCTGAAAAGCCATTCACCTAAAATCATTCAGAGTAAGGTCATAGAAATTTTTCCCCATGTCCTTACAACTCTGCCTCTAACTCACGTGAAGAAACTGATTTTCTACCAATTGGTTTTTCAACTCTTCAGTACTTTTACCTTCTCCTTTTTTTATATAATCCTTGAGAGTTGCCCTGGGCACACTAAATGTCTTACACGCAACTTTACATCCCATTTCCTTCTTTCTCACTGTAGTTATTGCCGATTTCATCGCCTCTCTGTCCCACTTCTTCCTAGGCGGTATCTGAAACAAAATGAAAAAGTATGTTCTAAATTTCGTCCCCTGGACGAATTTAGAAACAGATGAGGGAACGAAAATACGAAATCCTACATGCCAATATGCTGGCTACCTACACTACTTGAAGTAAATCAAACACGGCAAAACGCTCAGATCAATATCTTTATAGCTTACGCTAAACAGGTATGTCAAATGACAACTAAATAAACACATTATAATAATTCTAAAAGAGCATTTACACAGAGTATTTCGATAACTCACGTTTTGATAAATTAGAATACGTTTTCTCAAACGGCCACGCAGAGGACTGGACGCATGAAACTTTCACAACTGACTGGTGGCCATGAGCACAACTAACGAATAATTTCACCGATGGCGCCCCTACCGACAGATCAGAGAATCTTTGGGGGACGGAATTAGGCACAAAACCGAAATTTGGCACCTTTACGTTAAGCCTCCCACCACCACGTTCTGGTATGAGGCGTGGACGTCCAACACCTTGTCGCTCGCTCGTGGCTTTACCGGCGTTCAGTCACTCTCCAAAGATGGTCACGACAGTAACAAGTCAACAGCCGACCAGTTTCACCAGCTCCGAGAGTACAGTTAGAAAGCGCTGGGCCATAACTATCTGCCCTTTATCAGAGTCGCTTATGTCGTTGAAGTTCATTACTTGTGGCCCGTATCGCCGCTAGCATGATTGCTCAGTCGTCTATTTTGCGCTTTCCTTATCGTTTTACGTGCCAGAAACATCACTAGACGTTGGTGTGTTATAGTGTTAATATGTCAAGTCTTGCGAGATTGATGAAAGGGGTCACGGAGATATGTAAGGTCATGAATATGTCCCTGACTGAAATTAGCGTGACTTCGTTTTATCTTCTCCATGACATCTACTATCCCATTCCTTTTCCTAGATCTCCACCGCCCACTTGTTCAGCTCGAGAACTGAATGTTGTTGATAGGTCTTACATTACTGATCTTTTTCAGCCATTACATTCTTTTCGTCTAAGTCATTGCTATTTCGAAGGAACAAGGACTGCACCTACTCGTTTAGTCCCAAAAGCACCACGAAACTACAGTAGCGCATGGTGTCATGTTGTCCTACGACGCTCGCGGCAGAACTTAACACGCCCAGACACTTGGCAACGTTGATTACTGCATCTACGACGATACTGTCGTACACGGTGAAAGTCAGCATTGTCAGTACGTATGCAGCCGTAGTTGTGCGTGCAATTTTGTTTATATTATTCTTGCTTTTATGACGTGTTGATGTGACGATGGGAAATTCGTTAATGGTTTAAGTACACTTGCATATTTACATCTTCTTCCTTTCTCGAAAGATGTGTCCCACATTTCGCTCTTCTATGCCACTACAGTGATGATGTGATACCAGGACTTCTTGTATCCACGAGAATACCATGAACACTGGCCACAATTTGGCTCCAAACCTTATTAATTTCGTGAAATAATAGTTTGCTAAGCTCTATGCACAAAAATTTACCATCTTAGAGATCGATAATTTCACGCTGCAGTTTTCGGGTCTTCATTTGAGACACGAGTTATTTCCTTGGGTGTTCTGGAAGCTTTCTGTGTACACGTATTAGGCTGTGATTCCTCAGTGCCAGTTACGGATAAAAAAAATTTCACAATAAATTTTGGATATGTTGTTTGTACCACGTTCTGATTAACCAACAAATGTCATACCTGAAGTTCCCATTATGCATAACAATGGTTTCCCTTTGTTATTGTGTTTTGCTTTATAATTTTTGTTTGAATGTAACACAGTGTTATCATTGCACGAACTGTTGTTTATGTTCGACAGCAGCAGTAGTAGTAGTGGTAGTAGCAGCAGTAACAGTCTAGCTTTATTTATCTTTGAAACTCCTTTACAAGAATACTAGACATATAGTGCTATTACAGTGATGCACGAAATCCTCATTCCTTAATTCCAACGAACTTCCTTTCCAACGTTGTTGGAAAGTGCAAGTACCGATGTCATCTCTTTGTCTTTGTCGGAACTTTTAAGAGTTAAAGATAAATTTCACGCTTGTCATAAAGTTTAAAATTTTCCCGCACGCGATACCGAGTTTGAATTCCATTTCCTATTAACAGACGTCGGTGCTTAGACTACTTTTTTAATGTTCCTCGTATTTGCCCTATTGACTCAATAATCAATTTGCCAAGATGATTGCACAATAACCCTGCCTGCGGGGGAGAGAAACGGAGATACTCAGTCTGTCGAAGTTAAACAAAACATTTGTAGAGCCAGCAAGGGGAAATAGAATTGTCAGAACAGAAAACTGCGATGTAAAAACAGAAAACTGCGATTTAAAAATTAAAAATAATAACTCATAATTCACATTTGGGGCTGAAACATCGCGAAGAAATTTAATATTACGAAAGAAACACGATTTAACTTCAAAACAGAAGAAAACGTAAGATATGAACTGAAGCGTTGAAAGGGAGACAGGGGAAGATTGTTAACGATAAAATTCTTACCAGTTAATAACTGTTAATTGCACACACTTGTGTACTACTTACTGAACCTAAATATATTTTTAGCTTATACGTACTGCTTGATAAGCAAATATTTGGTTTCCAGCACGTTTAGTTGGTATATAGATAAGAGACTGATAATGCTATTCAACAAGAATTCTTTAGTAGCTCTAGAAAATATTCTGTTTCAGAGAATGTACCTCAGCACTCAGTTGTACCATTATGTATATTGTTCTGAAGAAATAAAGTTGTTAATATTAAATAGGAAACATTTTTCTTTGTATTCTACAAAATATAGTTTATTTGATCGGGAAGCACCTTTCGGCTTCGTAGTTCATTGTCAGATGACAACTGAAAGTCGCAAACACATAAAAAATGATGCGAGATTTACAGAGATATTCCTGACGCCGATATACAAGGTACATAGAATTATGAGGCACAGTTTGTTCACAAAAGAAAACAGTACGTTTTTAATAATGTGGAAAACGTTACATTTGACAAAAGACGGAAAATAAAATTTAATTTTCTGTTGTAAGCTAATAACTGAAATTTACTTTAACAGAGGGGGAAAGGGAATTAAGTTCGATCATTTAAAACTAAGCTGGTGCTCTGGGTCACACAGTTATTGATGTCAATTATTTTCAGTAGTCCCATCGCATGAACGGCTTAAAAGATATTTCGTAGTGTTGAACCTGTCTTACCTAGTGCCTAACTTCACTAATGTTCAGACAGCCTCTGTCACATCTCTGCCCGAATGTCCAACACATGCATTTTCACATTGTTTGGAGGAGATTTTATACGCCCCACTCTGTTCCAAAAGTTTCATTTTGTCTTTTCTGCAGAATAATAATGTAGATACGCTGTTGTTGTTGTAAGATGAAGGTTTATAGTTGCGAGATCTAGTTTATTTTAAATTTGTAAGACTGTTTGAAATTTTGCCAACATATGTAAATACTGTTTTCATTTTTCAATGGCTCGTCAGATTTTCTTACTGGTCGACGAAATCTGCCACCTATCAGATACGACGTGCTGTTGCAATAAAGAGAAATTCGTACCAAAAGCGTACATCACTGAAAAGTTCCGAAGTTCAGTTTCGATAGTCGATTGTCGAGGGCGTAAGCTTTCTGTTATCAATGGCTTTTGATACACTGGTGATTATAAAATCACCTTATCGAGGTCTTGTTGATACCTTGGTGATACAGTAATCCACAGATATTCACTCCATGCGAAGAATAAGCCGTAAATTATCTCTGGTCAATCAGTATTTATTTGTGTAAAAGTCCGTAATTAATACGCTAATCATGAGTTCAGATACTCTGCGCTATCTGTCTCAGTGAATGCTTTAACTTTTAAATATTATGGGTCATAGTTCTTTCCTGAATGTGGATCCTTTTTTACATTAATGTCACACGCAACGTAATTTATGACATTAAAAGATACTGTTATTGTCCGCTTTCGTTGCTAACATTGTCTCTGTTTTGTGGTTAAGAACTGTAATTCGACAACTGATTTTAACATTTTTTCATAATACTTCACTGCAGGAGGAATATAAAGTTCGTTTATCATTAGAGAGATCCTAAGCAGGTCACTTTTGTTTAAACTGTCGTGAAATAAAGTGCACAAATCTCAAACATGTAATTTCACTAACCCAGAGATTATCCAAGCATGAGCTGCATAACAAAGGAAACTTAAATGCCTAGAAACTTCAGGTAACTGACATGCTATAAGCTTTTCAAATCACAGTCACAAATCAGTCTTTAGGTATATTTCCAAAAATCTTCAAAATTATTATGTTTTTCCGACAACTGTATTACAATAACCGTTACACGATAGTCATATTGCCACGTATTAAAAATTAATAACTCATAGGTACAGATTTCATCTGCTCTTGGCTAAATATGAACTTGAACCGGCTACGTATTTCATTTCTTTACAATTTCCGAACATTTATTTCATTTGTTTCAATCATTAACGTAGGGCTGGTCGAGTCACTTCGGTAGATCTTCTTTGGAAATCGGCCTTCATTTTAACGCAAATGTTCATCAATAAAGAAGGCAGCTTAAAGACGGGAAGGCTGGTCCTTCTACTACAGTCACGTCTAACTCTCGAACTATGAAACAGGAAACAGAACAAATATCTCTTACAGTATCATATTTTTGATCGCAATATACAACGTCTTTTCATTTCAACATGTGTAGAAAACTTATGACTACTTACAGTCCATGTATTGCTTGGCGGAGGCTGCTCGGTGGAACAGGGTACTAATCAATGTATCTTCACAATTTATTAATAATCCGTTTCTCATCGTGTTATGTATCTGTATCAGAAATATCTGCGTAAGTCTCACATCAATTATCAGATGTTGCGACATTCAGTTGTCACTGGATTGCGACATTCAGTTGTCGCGTGACGATGACGTGAGAAGTGGACACTGCTTAGTGATCAAAAAAATTATATTTTGCCTAATATTAGGACAGTCTTTCTTACTTAATATCACTGTTATGCACTGTCAAACAGCGATGGAAAATTCAGTTAATATAATAAACTGATCATTACTACTTCCTAGGCTCTATTAATGGTAGTAATTCTACCCAATAAGTGAACTCAACTTTTCTCCAACGGATTTCCTTATGGTTTCGTTTCTCTTTCGTCACTCAGTCTAAAAGAAAATATAGCGTGGACGTACAGAGTGCGCATTTACTTGGCATTATAATTTGAACGTAAGCACGGCAGACTGGCTCTCAATTTTGCGCGCGCCCCTGCTCCCGGCGTGCTCACGCAGGCGTCGTATATTGTTTGTTCCCCTTTGAGAATCGCTGTTAGACTGGCGCGAGATGGGATGGACCCGGTGGAGTGGATAGGCGCCGCGTATGGAACGGCCCGTGTATAATGCATACTTTGTATTCGCCGTTCACAGCGAATTGGAATGGCAGAAAAGATTCCTTTCGCAATGCATCCCTTCCTCTCAACCCCTCCATAATCAGATGGCTCGTGTATATGCATAGGCGCTCCATATGGAATACATCTTCTTTCCTACGGAGAGTGCAGCTTCTCTTATTTTTATCTTTCTTTTCCTTTCCTCTCCCCCCTCTTCTCTTCTGCTTTCAATACAGTTCCAGTCCAATCACAGAGAGCTTTAAAGGAAGGAACGCTTTTCCGTCGGGCAGGAAAGGAGATCTGATATGAAATTAGTACTGCGCAGCGAATCACATAAATGTCACGCGTACGGCAATGCATAAAATCATTTTCCCCGCCGGAGCGTGCCGTAAGATTGTCGTACCGCTTTTATCCGCATTGTCACAGCTACGATCGCATATGGACTACTGTTGACGATTCCGGGAAAGACTGATTCATTAATTGTTGGAGGACCTAAGCATTTTTTAACTACTTTGCATTCGGTAGTTGTGAATTAACTGGAACAGATACAGCGTATGAAAATTATCCCAATCGCAGACGGACGCACTTTAATATATGAAACGCTTTAATGCACGTCATGATACGTTGGTGTTATTGTTAGGTTGGTGCATAAGTTTGTAGGATTTTTGTTCTGCATGTCGTTATTGCGGTTGCTAAGAGTTTATTTATCGATTGCATTTTATATTTACAGTTCACTGTTGCCATTTGAGTTTATATATTGTCGTTTTGTCATCAGTGAGTGCAGATGAGGACTCTAGGAAATGGTGTGCCAAGTGGAGAAATCGAAACATTTCCGACATATTGTTCTGTTTTTCAGTGGAGTAGTGACAGCATCAGAGATAGCCAGAAACAATTGCGCCGTGTAGGGGAATAATGCCATTGGACCGAGCAGGGCAAGAAAATGGTTGTCTCGGTTTGAAGAGTATTGTTTCGATACACTACTGGCCATTAAAACTGCTACACCACGAAGATGACGTGCTACAGACGCGAAATTTAACCGAAAGGAAGAAGATGCTGTGATATGCAAATGATTAGCTTCTCAGAGCATTCACACAAGTTTGGTGCCGGTGGTGACACCTACAACGTGCTGACATGAGGAAAGTTTCCAACCGATTTCTCATACACAAACAGCAGTTGCCCGGCGTTGCCTGGTGAATTGTTTTGATGCCTCGGGTAAGGATGAGAAATGCGTACCATTACGTTTCCGACTTTGATAAAGGTCGGATTGTAACCTATCGCGACTGCGGTTTATCGTAGCGCGACATTGCTGCTCGCGGTGGTCGAGATCCAATGACTGTTAGCAGAATATGGAATCGGTGGGTTCAGGAGGGTAAAGCGTAAAGCCGTGCTGGATCCCAACGGCCTCGTATCACTGGCAGTCGAGATGACAGGCATCTTATCTGCATGGCTGTAACGGATCTTGCAGCCACGTCTCGATCCCTGAGTCAACAGATGGGGACGTTTGCAAGACAACAACCATCTACACGAACAGTTCGACGACGTTTGCAGCAGCATGGACTATCAGCTCGGAGACCATGGCTGCGGTTACCCTTGACGCTGCATCACAGACAGGAGCGCCTGCGATGGTGTACTCAACGACGAACGTGGGTGCACGAATGGCAAAACGTCATTTTTTCGGATGAATCCAGGTTCTGTTTACAGCATCAGGATGGTCGCATCCGTGTTTGGCGACATCGCGGTGAACGCACATTGGAAGCGTGTATTCGTCATCGCCATACTGGCATATCACCCGGCGTGATGGTATGGGGTGCCATTGGTTACACGTCTCGGTCACCTCTTGTTCGCACTGATGGCACGTTGAACAGTGGACGTTACATTTCAGATGTGTTACGACCCGTGGCTCTACCCTTCATTCGATCCCTGTGAAACCCTACGTTTCAGCAGGATAATGCACGACCACATGTTGCAGGTCCTGTACAGGCCTTTCTGGATACAGAAAATGTTCGACTGCTGCCCTGGCCAGCACATTCTCCAGACCTCTCACCAATTGAAAACGTCTGGTCAATGATGGCCGAGCAACTGGCTCGTTACAATACGCCAGGCACTACTCTCGATGAACTGTGGTATCGTGTTGAAGCTGCATGGACAGATGTACATGTACACGCCATCCAAGCTCTGTTTGGCTCAATGCCCAGGCGTATCAAGGCCGTTATTACGGCCAGAGGTGGCTGTTCTGGGTACTGATTTCTCAGGATCCATGCACCCAAATTGCGCGAAAATGTAATCACATGTCAGTTCTAGTATAATACATTTGTCCAATGAATACCGGTTTATCATCTGCGTTTCTTCTTGGTGTAGCAATTTTAATGGCCAGTAGTGTATTCGTGACTCTCCAAGTTCAGGAAGATCTTCAGGGTTTGATGAAAATCCTTTATAGGCATTAACCCGTAATGTTACATGTCAGTGTACTCAGAAACTGGTAAATGTTATGAACTGTTATCATTCCGCCATCGTGCGACATTTACAAGAATGAGGACGGTTCAAAAGTCCGGTGTCTAAGTACTGCATGCTCTAAGGCAAATTCACGAAAATCATAGGGTGACCGTAAGTTCATCTGTGCTTGCTTGTCATGAATTGGCTCGTGGACAACAACGGCCATTCGTATCCTGTATCGTTACTGGTGACGAGAAATGGTGTCTTTATCCCAACATAAGAAAAAGAAATTAATGACTGAACCGGAATAAGGCAGCAACTGCCCGTGCAAAGACCTGCTCGAACCCACAACAGATGACGTTATGCATCTGGTGGAACAGCGACGGTGTAGTGTACTACGAATACCTTCCCCGAGGTGTAATCACCACTGCTGACAGTTGTTGTCAACAAATGAGACGTCTAGCAGACGCAGTCCAAGAACAACGACTGGGAAGAGTGCGTGAAGTAACGCAACTCCACGATAACTGGCGACCACATTCTGCTAGGCTGAGAAAAAACACTGTACAGCAGTTGGATTGGGAAATCATTCCTCACCCATCTTATTCACATGATCTTGTGCACTCAGATTTTTTACCTTTCTCGCTCCCTATCGAACACCCTTTCTGGATGAAAATGTTCTTCAGACATGGCTCGACGAATTCGCATTAAAATCATCTGATTTCTATAGTCACGGAATCCATAAGTTACCCCATAGTTGGGTAGACCCCATCGTTGGCAGACTGTTCTAAATAGTGAAGGAAAACATATTATTGACGAATAAAGCCTCTGTTATGTGTATCTTTTGTGTTCATTAAACTGATACGCACCAACCCAATAGAAACGCTGGAAAATTTTGTAAATTAGTAATTCAAAATTCTTTTAAATAGCCTATTCATTCAGCAAACTTTACTGATTTATAGAGTTATAATTACCAATTTCTTTGCCGGCCGGGGTGGCCGAGCGGTTCTAGGCGCTTCAGTCTGGAACCGCGCAACCGCTACGGTCGCAGGTTCGAATCCTGCCTCGGGCATGGATGTGTGTTAGCTAGGTTTAAGTAGTTCTAAGTTCTAGCGGACTGATAACCTCAGAAGTTAAGTCCCATAGTGCTCAGAGCCATTTGAACCATTTTGAACCAATTTCTTTCGGAAAGAGAACCAATGTTCAGCAGATGCAAAATAGCAACCTAAGTACCATTGCAAATTGGTCTTTTCTGTGCGCGGTCTATTCGATGTTCGTCGAATTTCTGGGCCAGGCATGGCTAGCTATTCAGCTAGAAATATTACATAATACTTTGGAGAACATAACAGCAATAAAGGAGCACACATGGCAAGCGGTGTTACTGACGTACCTTACTGCTATTACTGTTCATGCTGTAACAACAGTATTTGCTGAGCAGTGTTTAGGGCTTTATATTCACATTCCAGAGGCGCGGGTTTGTAATTAGCGTCCAGCCAATCAATTTACATTTACCATGGCGTCGCTGAATCACTTAAGATATGTACTATGATGGTTTACTCGAAACAGCTCATTTCCCATCCCAAACTACTCCAAGCTTGCTCCGTGTCTAACATCTGGTCGTCGACGGATCGTTCAAGCCTCCTCTCCGTTTCTTACTTGAATGGCCGCCACAGAAAAATGTTTTCTGTGCAGAGATTGTCAGGGATTACGTGCTTCACGTCAACGTTATCTTTTATTCATATTGGTATTTCGCAGCATAAAATTTGATGTCATTATCTTGTGTAAATTAAGTTGGCGTTACGGTGGAGAAAGGGGTAGACGTTGCGTATTCCTCTGTGTTATTTCCAAAACAGCGTGCGCATATTTGTTTGTTTGTTTGAAGTCTTTTCTCGGAAGACGAGGTATCGTGAGACGGCAATCGCCCTGGTGAAGCCTGGGGCAGGTATTTCTTTCCATAGTTTATAGCCATGTGCGTATCACAGTTGTAAATGACGCTTTCGTTGGGTCAACGATACAACATGATCACGTTCGTCTGCTGTGGTGCTCGATTTATAACACGTGTTGTGAATGAAAGTGTTCAGGAGCACATGCTCTTTACTCATCATTGTATTCTTCTTGTACCGCTTCCAGAGTAGTCAAACTTCCGATGTCCACATTATTCGCCGATATGTGTGGCTGTGTACCGTCCGATTCCCAGTCTAACTACGACTTCTATTGCAGATACCCACAGCCGATACGTGCGTTCCGTATCTCGAGACTTGCTCTTCAAGTTATCTAAATGTATTTATTGCTGCAGTGGTTCCCGTAATACAGGTGGAAATGTCTCAACAAAGAAGAAAGGATACAAAATGAAGATTCGCGTAAGTCAGCAAGTGTTGTACTGCCATAGAAACTTGAATGGGACTTTCTAATCGCCACCATTAAACAGTTTACCAGCTGGATGTGGATAACAGTTTTATAATGTCTGTTCTGTCGAGCATGTATATGTAAGCACAGATACAGATAACTGAAATATGAAATATTTTGAAGCATGAAATACCAATAGAAATGGATAGGGGAACAGCTTAATGTTGCATTTAAAGAAATTACAAAAATTAAAGAATCTGTGCTTATAAACATACCAATGCTGTACCGTGCGACCTTTTGACAGATTCACCTTCAGTTTTATATGTCCGTCTAATAACTGACAATAAGTTTCAGGATTTTTCAAAATTCATGCGGGTTCGAGATCCACGCTGGTAAGTCGCGGGGAAGGCATTATTGCTACTCGACAAACTTATCAACGATAATAGTTACACCAACTGAGGAATGAATCCATGAATGAAAGAAGTTAAACGAATGGAGACACTAAAACAAAATTACAGCAATTGTATCACTTCATTCATATCGACAAGACACGATGAAGACCTCTGAAGAAATGTGCGAAAGTGATTTTTTTAGTGTGAATTCGGCAAAATTGCCAACGATAATAGTAGCGACAACTCGACAAACTTATCAACGATAGTAGTTACTCCGATTCAAGCATGAATTCAAGAATTTCTGTGAATAACGGAATTAAACTGTTAACGTTACTATTATGACGATAAAATGTCCCAAAATACTAATCTATTCTATCATTTCTGCCCTGGTTCGTTTAGTTTTATGAATCTTCTGCTGTCACGATTTATTCCTTTCAGTATAATGAAATGACCCTTTAACGAAATCGAGTCGATTTACATAAAAAATGGCCAATTGTACTCATTTTCATGGACAACTCATGCTTGACCAAAAATTTTATTACGGCAAAATCGATTTCACAAAAAAATCAACCAAATGTTCATAAGACAGCTTCTCTGTAACTCCTATGGATTCCGATTTCCCCCTACTGACCCTGTTAACGGAAACGTTCTGTATGTATAGTTAAGTCGGCTTCCAGGCGACGTATAAAGATAAAACATCTGCCAACTTTTAAGGTAGACCGCCAAAAACACAAATGTGAAAACCGCATCCAATTTAGTGCAGTAGTTTTTGCGTGATATGCGTACAAATATACGGACAGACTGACACACAGGCTGACAAACAAACAAAAATACTTAAAATAATTGTTTTGGCTTCTATTGCTGTTACAAAGACCCCTCATTAAGTTTTCTTAAATATCTCCTAAGTGCAGACATGCACAAGTTACAATTTTAGCATATGCATAGATATATAAGACGGCTTTAGGTACTTTGAGTGCGAATGCATCATATCTTCCGAAACCCTGGAGGACTTAGTGAAAGCTACGAGCAGTGGAGCTAATCGATGGAGGCGCTACTCGCGCGTGATAGGTTGAGGATGTGGGTGCTGGTATATGTAGATACTGTCTGCAAAATGTGTTCGAATACAGAGAATAATAAAGCAGTAATAAATTAAAGTTCATGCCTGACACTGAAGTTTTTCTACACGAACAGCGACGATATAGCAAGCGACAGACTGTTTCCCTTTCATTATTTTGCAGTCGGTGTCAGCGGGAAATAACTTCGAAAAGGGTTGAAATTATGTGTAATGTTTGTGGGAGGTCACTAAGTGCTCTCACTCTCAAAACCTTGATGAATAGCCTCTAGTCTGGGTAATTTGAGCCCTGTAAGTTAAGCTACTGCAAGACATAAACACAGTTTCTAAGTGTAATACTTGCCTTACTGCGTTAAACATTTAACATAAGATTATACCTCATAGTAGATGTCAGAATTTTAAGTTTTTATATTGGGTCAATAATTACATGAAGTACTGAGAATCAAATTGTTATTGCCTCTGGAGACCGTTATAATGGCAACCTGAAACAGGCCGGGATGACCTTCCCCGGTGTTAGTCATTTAGTAATACAGAGCATTAAAATTCTTTCGATATTTCATTTCCAAGATGACGATATCCCAGTTTTTGGGCTTATTAATAACAGCTTGGTTGTGGTTCTGCCTCTGTAACTCTGTCTCATGCAGATACTAAATACGTTCTTTTTTTAGAGTTCGTAAACACAGAACCAGCGGAAATTAATCATAGTCAAGAAAGAAATCCTTAAAAAATTATCTTCTGCGAGGACTATTTTACGATTACTGTTTACACTAGTTACCAACCTTTCCACAGCTGATGACACTTCACCTTTACTTAGGATTGAAATCAGTCATTATGTAATTTTATGAGTAACAAGATTTCAGCCGCCTTAGGGGCACTGAAATAAATCAATGGTGAAGGTTGAAAATTTGTGTCAAACAGGGACTCGAACTCGGATACTCTGCTTCTCTAGAACTGTTATCTTAATACACTCCTGGAAATTGAAATAAGAACACTGTGAATTCATTGTCCCAGGAAGGGGAAACTTTATTGACACATTCCTAGGGTCAGATACATCACATGATCACACTGACAGAACCACAGGCACATAGACACAGGCAACAGAGCATGCACAATGTCGGCACTAGTACAGTGTATATCCACCTTTCGCAGCAATGCAGGCTGCTATTCTCCCATGGAGACGATCGTAGAGATGCTGGATGTAGTCCTGTGGAACGGCTTGCCATGCCATTTCCACCTGGCGCCTCAGTTGGACCAGCGTTCGTGCTGGACGTGCAGACCGCGTGAGACGACGCTTCATCCAGTCCCAAACATGCTCAATGGGGGACAGATCCGGAGATCTTGCTGGCCAGGGTAGTTGACTTACACCTTCTAGAGCACGTTGGGTGGCACGGGATACATGCGGACGTGCATTGTCCTGTTGGAACAGCAAGTTCCCTTGCCGGTCTAGGAATAGTAGAACGATGGGTTCGATGACGGTTTGGATGTACCGTGCACTATTCAGTGTCCCCTCGACGATCACCAGTGGTGTACGGCCAGTGTAGGAGATCGCTCCCCACACCATGATGCCGGGTGTTGGCCCTGTGTGCCTCGGTCGTATGCAGTCCTGATTGTGGCGCTCACCTGCACGGCGCCAAACACGCATACGACCATCATTGGCACCCAGGCAGAAGCGACTCTCATCGCTGAAGACGACACGTCTCCATTCGTCCCTCCATTCACGCCTGTCGCGACACTACTGGAGGCGGGCTGCACGATGTCGGGGCGTGAGCGGAAGACGGCCTAACGGTGTGCGGGACCGTAGCCCAGCTTCATGGAGACGGTTGCGAATGGTCCTCGCCGATACCCCAGGAGCAACAGTGTCCCTAATTTGCTGGGAAGTGGCGGTGCGGTCCCCTACGGCACTGCGTAGGATCCTACGGTCTTGGCGTGCATCCGTGCGTCGCTGCGGTCCGGTCCCAGGTCGACGGGCACGTGCACCTTCCGCCGACCACTGGCGACAACATCGATGTACTGTGGAGACCTCACGCCCCACGTGTTGAGCAATTCGGCGGTACGTCCACCCGGCCTCCCGCATGCCCACTATACGCCCTCGCTCAAAGTCCGTCAACTGCACATACGGTTCACGTCCACGCTGTCGCGGCATGCTACCAGTGTTAAAGACTACGATGGAGCTCCGTATGCCACGGCAAACTGGCTGACACTGACGGCGGCGGTGCACAAATGCTGCGCAGCTAGCGCCATTCGACGGCCAACACCGCGGTTCCTGGTGTGTCCGCTGTGCCGTGCGTGTGATCATTGCTTGTACAGCCCTCTCGCAGTGTCCGGAGCAAGTATGGTGGGTCTGACACACCGGTGTCAATGTGTTCTTTTTTCCATTTCCAGGAGTGTAGCTCAGTCATCGACAGGAAATAGGATTTGCAGTTGCCTTTCTACTCTGCATGTTGTTATTCCGATTCTCGCCCTTATAGATGTGGCGCAAACACTTTTTTACTTATATTTTGCACGAAAACACATTTACGAAAATGTCAGTCGGTAACATCGCGTATAATGGGCTGCGATGGTGCAAAATAGAAGTGAAAAATTGTTTGTGCCACATCCATTTGGGCGAGAATCGGAATAGCAACAAGCAGGGTAGAAAGACGGCTGCAATATCGAGTTGGCTGTCGATGATGTAACTATGTACTGACTGAAGACGCAAATACACATTACACTAACTGAAGATGGGTGAAAGTCCGAAATGCATATTAGCTTAAATAAAAACATATAATAAAGGGGCTGGTTGCTTTATATATTGAAATAAAATATAATAGAATGTTATTAATGTTTATCTTATATAAAAAGGTTTAATAGTTTTCACATAAAAAATTACTTTTCAGCACTCCCTCGTACATTTCATGACGGGACGCACACCATATTCCGCACAGCTCTCTAGAAATTGTAAGCCCTAAACAGATTTGAGTGATGCTTGTAAAACATAATGCGATCAGGGACTGCATCGGGTAAGTGTATCTGAGGAGTGGAATGAGTATCTTGAAGGACAGAGTATGCAGCGTTGTGCGTGATGAATATGAATAGAAACCTGTAGTTGCTCTAGACAACAGAATGTCTAGGGGAAATGTAAGGTACCTGTTTCATCTTTTTTTTATATATATTTTAGAACTAAGAACAGCAGTAAGCTTTGTAGAGTACGCAGACATGACTAGACCCTATACGGGAGCGAGCAGAGGGGCGCGAAATACCGTCGTCGCAGTTTAAATAATACTTACAGTGTAAGACTCAGGTAGCAACTTGTCACTATGTCAGAAAAACAAGAATAATCCCAAGAATGGAGGCCACGTACAAGGTTCCTTCCCAATGAGTAACTCGGAGCGGACGGTTTCCCTACAGGACAGTCCTCTCAGCGACCATCAGCCAGCGAAACTGTTGTGATTTGTGTCCTCGCCTCAGACGACGATAACTTTTCATCACAAATGGCATGGCAAAGAAGGCCAGAATATGTATAATTACAAACTCTGATCATTTAAGTTTTAATTTTACTATAATGAGTTACAGCGGCAGTAGCGGTCTAGGTTACAGACTATTTGCTTTGAGCGTAAATATGTAAGTAATATGTTACAAATTCTAGCAAATGTTTACCTTACCATCGACTGTGATTTTGTTCCTCACCACAAAATACACTACTTAATGTGTGTTCATGAAGTTCAGATCCAAGTTATAATCAGCATCTGAACCATAGCTTCGAATAAGGCATGGGTATGCAGTACCACACAGTTCATACCGTAGTCATTGGGCCAACTCGGTTTGTCCAGTTCAGTGCCAACAATTGTAAACATATTCACCAGACTCCCATCTACTCATAAGTCTCTACTTACGTTATATGTCCCAATGCATACATTGCCTGTGGCTGTGTATTTGTTCTGTCTACAGACAACTGGATAGTTAAACTGAAGAACATTATAACCATTTCCCTTTCCTCATATTATCTCTGCTGAGTCCCTTTTTCCGTACCAACGTATGTGGTAAAGTCGTTGATATAATTACTTAGTTCTGAAAGAAAGAGGGTTGCAGGTACACGCCCGACTAAGTGAAATCAGGTTTGCAGCGATTTCCACACGCACTAACTGATGAAAGCGTCCGAAAACCAGCTAGTGAGCATTAATATAGGATGCGTCCACTCTTCTTCAACTCTGCTGAGGACACTTCCAGTGAGAAGTCTCAATACTTGTGAAGGAATAGCAACCCATTCTTCCTCAAGAACCGAAGCCGGAGGAGGTAGTGGTTTTTGTTTATTTATTTTTCAGCGTAATGGCCTGCTGCCTATTATTATACAGCAGGTCGTACATTGGCCTACCGAGAGTCCATACCTGAACAGAGTGGAATTCTTTTGAGACGAATTAGAAGTTGGACTTAGTTCCAGACCCTGGAGTCCAACACCACTACCTCCTTCTACCTCATTCTAGAGTAGAGTAGAAGGAGGAAATAGTGTTGAATTCCAGGGTCTGGAACTTAGTCGAACTTCTAATTCAAAAAGAATTCCACTCTGTTCAGGTATGGGCTCTCGGTAGGCCATTCCATTTCAGCAATGTTATTGCCCACAAACCATTGTCTCCCTGACGCAGCTCTACGAGACGGTGCATTGCCTTGCAGATATAAACATCCATCGTCTTTGAACTGCTCTACTACTGTACGCAGAAAACAATTCTTTAAAATGGGCTCATATCCTTCAGATGCTTCCGCATTTTTGTGTTTTCTTAAACACAATAAGGGGACCACACCCCAAACGCACAAAAAGCCTGTACCGTAACACCACCTCCTTTGTAATTCACTATGACAGCAGGTAGTACTCTCCAGGTATTGACCAACCCAAACCTTTCTACCGGATTATCTCAGGGTGTAACGTGACTTATCACACCAATTCACTTGTTTCCAGTCATTCTCTGTCCAGTCACGTCACCCTTTACGCCGGCGGTTATTGCCGAGCGGTTCTAGGCGCTTCCGTCCGGAACCACGAGGCTGCTACGGTCACAGGTTCGAATCATGTCTCGGGCATGGATGTGTGTGATGTCCTTAGATTAGTTAGGTTTAAGTAGTTCTATGGGACTGATGACCTCCGATGTTAAGTCCCATAGTGCTCAGAGCCATTTGAACCATTTTTTTCGCTCTTTACACCACCTCAGACGTCGCTTAGTACTGACTACAGGAACACGCTGACGGAAAAAAAAATCTCAAAGCCAAAAAGGAGCGTGCAAGATAAACGGAAGTTGGTAGGCATGTTTCTACATTTGAAAGATGATGTATATTCACAGTTCGAGCATTAGAGTGGCGCAAATATCTCCAATAAAAGAAAGCAAATAACGTTTGCTTTAAATACACGCTTTAACAGTCGTGAGCGTTAGTTACCTTTGAGCTTGGACGTATTGAGTTCATGTTAGTCAAGAATACCTTTAAGGCGATAAAGACGTCGTTATCATCACCTCACTGAGTTTGAATGGGGTCGTGTAATAGGGATGCGAGAAGCTGTGTGTTCCTTCTGTGATACTGCAGAAAGACTTGGCAGGAATGTAGGCACTGTACATGAATGCTGGCAGTGGTGGTCACGAGAATGTACGGTTGCAATAAGATCGGGCTCTGGACATCCATGTACCACTACGGAGAGGGAAGACCATTGTGTTCGGTGTATTGTTCTGGCACATCTTACTGCATTTGGCATCACAGTGACACAATGAACTGTTACAAATCGGTTACTTTAAGGAAGGCTCCGAGCGTGACGGGCTGTAGTGTGGGTTCCACTGATTCCAAACCACTGTTATTTGCGACTTCAGTAGAGTGCAGGGAGAGCTCATTGGAGGGCAGGGTGGAGGTCTGTTGTGTTTTCTGACGAAAGCCGGTTATACCTCAGCGCCAGTGATGGCCGTGTGATGGTTAGAAGGAGGCCAGCTGAGGGCCTGCAGACACACTAGACCTACACTTGGAATTATGGTCTGACGCGCGATTTTGTATGACATCAGGAGCACTGTCGTGGTTATCCTACACACCCTGGCTGCAAATTATACGTCAGTCTGGTGATTACACTTCTTGTGCTGCCATTCATGAATAGCATCAAAGGGGGTGTTTTCCAACAGGATAAGGCTCGCCCACATACTGCTGTTGTAACTGTAACTGCTGTCCCTCTGCCAGGCACCTAAATGTGATTTGCAGAGTATCCACGTAGATGCTGTAATTTACCGTCTAGTAAGGTCATCCGAAGAGCAGTATCAGTTGCAAAGCGATTTAGAAAAGATTGCTGTATGGTGTGGCAGGTGGCAGTTGACGCTAAATAACGAAAAGTGTAAGGTGATCCACATGAGTTCCAAAAGAAATCCGTTGGAATTCGATTACTCGATAAATAGTACAATTCTCAAGGCTGTCAATTCAACTAAGTACCTGGGTGTTAAAATTATGAACAACTTCAGTTGGAAAGACCACATAGATAATATTGTGGGGAAGGCGAGCCAAAGGTTGCGTTTCATTGGCAGGACACTTAGAAGATGCAACAAGTCCACTAAAGAGACAGCTTACACTACACTCGTTCGTCCTCTGTTAGAATATTGCTGCGCGGTGTGGGATCCTTACCAGGTGGGATTGAAGGAGGACATCGAAAGGGTGCAAAAAAGGGCAGCTCGTTTTGTATTATCACGTAGTAGGGGAGAGAGTGTGGCAGATATGATACGCGAATTGGGATGGAAGTCATTACAGCAAAGACGTTTTTCGTCGCGGCGAGATCTATTTACGAAATTTCAGTCACCAACTTTCTCTTCCGAATGAGAAAATATTTTGTTGAGCCCAACCTACATAGGTAGGAATGATCATCCAAATAAAATAAGAGAAATCAGAGCTCGAACAGAAAGGTTTAGGTGTTCGGTTTTCCCGCGCGCTGTTCGGGAGTGGAATGGTAGAGAGATAGTATGATTGTGGTTCGACGAACCCTCTGCCAAGCACTTAAATGTGAATTGCAGAGTAGTCATGTAGATGTAGATGTAGATGTAACCCAACATGCTCTACAGAGTGTCGACTTGTTACCTTGGCCTGCTCGATCACCAAGTATGTCTCCAGTCGAGCATATATGGAACATCATTGGATGACTACTCCAGTGTTACCCACAAGCAGCATTAACCGGCATGTTTGCAAGCTTTCATTTAACGTTTTGGCGGTTACATTGGTTATTCATGTACCAACATTTCCCATTTGTAATGGCTAATCTCGTGCTTACATTAACCTTTGACCTTTGGGGTGTTAATCACTTGAATATGCTAGCTACACAAATTTATTCCCCAAATTTCATTACTCAACATTAATTAGTTTTTGGTACTGCGTTGTTTTCGTCAGTTTATGTGGCTTATGATTATTGTACACCATTGTTTTTAACTCCAAAGACAAGTTCATCGAATAACTGACGGGTGATAGCACTTTGGAACACGCGACGGATTCCTTCCGTTGTTTACATGTGGTTTTATTTCGACCACTCTCCACAATGACCGACAGTCTCCGTTCGTTAATAGGAGAGACTATTGTATCTTGAAACACTTTCCAGACTTCTGTCACTATCCAGCCCTGTAATAGACGCTTAATGTATTTTGTTTTACATCTTTAAATGATGGCATTCACTTTTTTATATTCAGCTCCCATTTTCAGAAGACACAAAATTACTCCGGAAAATTATTTTTTTTCAAATGTGAAAACATTTTGCAAGATACAATACGGTCATGTATCTAGGAACAAATATTCTATTCACATTTAAAAACGTTTCAATCGAGAAAACCTTGTCAGTACTGTTTTTAACCATCTACTATTTTAATACACACTAATAATCAGTAACTCAAATCAAATCAAGCAGAAGTATTATCAAAACACGTTACGAGTTAAATACATTGTGATATGCCACATATCATTCAGCGATATTGTTTCAATTTTCTGTCACTGTTTGGGGATAATTTCATTCTGAGTACAGGGCATAATTGTATAAGGACGAAAGCTTCGCGTTTTCCTCACTGAGAAGGAGCGCTCCCAGTGTGGTCTCAAGTTACTGTTTGTCGACCGAAGGCATTCAGTGAATATAATAAGAAGCACCGAGCCTCACCAGGAAGATGAGCAGCTTTTACGGAAGAGGCGCTGTGGTCTGCTCTGTATTTTTGTGGGCAGAGCCGGCACCTGTCCTCATGGAGGACAGAGTTTTCAATGCTGCCAATACCATCTCCAGAGAATAACTGAACATGATATTTGTGCCTTTCCTGCACAAACATGAATGTATGAGACAGCACAGTGCCACCACCCGACCATCAGTCTTGTGTACTCTGCTGCTGATACTGTGCAACTGTCTCGTTGGAAAGTGTACATGTGAAGAAGGTAGACACAAAACTTAACGACACAATGCGCTGTATTACTGGTTCCATCAAATCAACCCAATGCCACTGATTACCTGTACAGAGTCACATCCCTCCACCTCACTTAAGACGGAAACAAGCTCTACTGAGGGAGGCCAAGAAAATCTCTGCATCACCATCTCTACCACTGCACCAGGGATTCTGTCATCCGCCACAGCAACGATTGCGATCAAGGGGACCAGCAAGTGTTACTGCAGGACAACTCATCGCGGATGGTTTTGATCAAATGAAAGCTGGAAGCATTAATGGACAACAAAAACATTGGGAACATGAGCCCATCACCTTGATCCCACAAAGAAGCCAAAAGGTTTTGACCTACCGAGGAACCTCTGGTGCCGCCTCAACAGGTTAAGGACTGGACAGGGTTGTTGTAGCTACTTCAGGCACAAATGGGGCTGGATCAGTTCACCAATGTGTGAATGTAATCAAGAAGAGCAGACAATTGAACATTTAGTCCAACGCTGTCCACTTCATTCATACCCTGGAATTTCCGACGACTTGTTCATTCTCACACCCAGCTCAATTAATTGGTTGAAAAACACGGACTTTAAGGTTTAATCTTGTCTTATATCATATGTATATTGTATAAAATCACTTGCCTTGTATCAGCTGTATATTGTATAAAATCACCATACGATTAAATAACACCCCAAAAATGTTGGTGCATCCAGTCGAATGTGTCACCTCTGCCACCGTGAATAGCGTGAAGAAGTGAACAACCTTGTGGTTGTTACCGTGCGTTTGTATGCTGAGGGTGGGACGTTTCTGATGCGTCTCCCTGGTTTTTTGTAAATAAGCGATATTTTCGTCCGTCAGATTAGCAACACCATTGAGAAGTCATCTCTGTGTAGAGTTTTCTGAAATAGAGAGTTGAGGACTTGAGGACGGAGGCTGATGGACAGACGCTTCGCTGATTTTAGGGAAACGTAAGAGCTGCAGTCCGCAATAGCACGATGCACATTCTCAGCCGCTCGCTACTTACTTGTTCTGGTACTCAATTTGATTGACGATTTGATTTTTAATTTCAGATTTTGTCTCATCTGCTTTGAATTCACGAGCTACTCCAACAGGGATATCTTTTTGCTTTTTCGCCATTCAATCTTTCGTATAATGTGGAACTTCCACACAAAGATAGCAGCATCATTTCGTGTGAGTTCCATCGAGAATTTAGGGAAATTATCTCTCTGCCAAGGTCTTGTAAATTGCGTCCATCAGTTGGCCAAATAAAGATATGTTATAAGCAGACTCGACTTAAATTTTGAGATCTTTTAATAGTCCTACAACTTTTCTGTTGTTAGGCGATCCACTAATAACAAATACAGCTCACTGTGCACCTAATCTTGTTGTTCGCACTGTGATGGTGTTACCGTTGTGCACAGTGACCAAACACAACGATCAGATACGTATTATTCAGTGAAGGGAACAAGGTCTGCGCTCGCTCGTCTTGTGTGATTATACATTGGCATCCAAAATTAAAGCAACGAAGCGCTATTTACCCGTCCTGTGTCTAATTCACCGTATAATCAAACTGTCAACAGATGTCCGTACAATCGTGTTCTCCATGGAAAATGGCATTCCGGTCAACGGCCAATCACATGAACGATGCCGCCAGGAGACATATCAAACGGGGTAGTTCATATGGTTCAAATGGCTCTAAGCACTATGGGACTTAACATCTGAGGTCATCAGTCCCCTAGAACTTAGAACTACTTAAACCTACCTAACCTAAGGACATCACACACATCCATGCCCGAGGCAGGATTCGAACCTGCGACCGTAGCGGTCGCGCGGTTCCAGACTGTAGCGCCCAGAACCGCTCGGCCGCTCGTATCATTCACATCATGTCTCGTCGTTGTCAGGCCTGTATTGCTGCCAGAGGTTGTCGCACCGCATACAAAGCACATTCATCAGTTGTAGGAATGTGGTGTGCACATCCGTTAAGTTGAAAAAAAAAGAACATTTTTGTGTACCGTTACACACACTGAAGTTGTTTACCTTCTGTATTCTTTACATTGTTTCTACTTTAATATCACCTGTTTGTACTGTTGTGTGGCAAAATGAACACATCCTTGCAAAATTTCCGTTTGTTGCTTTAATTTTGGACACCAGTCTAGAATAGTCTATGGGCTAGGGAGAGTTGTGTCGATTTCCCCGAGTATTATAACTTTGCTGTGTAGTGTTTCATGCTAACGTGGCTAGCGAACTTCCGGTATTCAGACGTGATAAGTAAGAATATTTTTATAGCAGAGTCATATTGTTACACAGTTCAAGGGCACGATCGTCTTCCGATCGGGGAAGAATAAACATGCAACTTTCAACATTTCGTAACAGATTTGAAACTAACAGAATTTTCCATTCTGGAGACATGTAAAATTCCTATGACAGTAAAGAAATACACATTATCCGCAAGTATCAAACGTTCCATGGCAAAATAACTTATTCTGTTTCAGGATAGAAGACAGTGCTCGACCGACGAAGTATGACTTAACTGTCCACATGGTATGTAAATAGTTCCAGAAATATATAGCATTTTTCCTACCACACAATTCTATAACTGAAGAATTAACGGTATACTTGAAATTAACGTTTAAAGATCACAGATTAATTTAAGGGCGAGAAAAGCCTTTGCAAATGTGAAATGCTGGTACATTAATAATCGGTGTAACCGCAAGAATGTTGAACGCAAGCATGCAAACGGGCATATACAGGGTGATTCAAAAAGAATACCACAACTTTAGGAATTTAAAACTCTGCAACGACAAAAGGCAGAGCTAAGCACTATCTGTCGGCGAATTAAGGGAGCTATAAAGTTTCATTTAGTTGTACATTTGTTCGCTTGAGGCGCTGTTGACTAGGCGTCAGCGTCAGTTGATGCTAAGATGGCGACCGCTCAACAGAAAGCTTTTTGTGTTATTGAGTACGGCAGAAGTGAATCGACGACAGTTGTTCAGCGTGCATTTCGAACGAAGTATGGTGTTAAACCTCCTGATAGGTGGTGTATTAAACGTTGGTATAAACAGTTTACAGAGAACGGGTGTTTGTGCAAAGGGAAAAGTTCTGGACGGCCGAGAACGAGTGATGAAAATGTAGCACGCATCCAGCAAGCATTTGTTTGCAGCCCAGGAAAATCGACTCGCAGAGCTGGCAGAGAACTGCAAATTCCACAATCAACTGTATGGAGAGTCCTACGAAAAAGGTTAGTTATGAAACCTTATCCGTAACTACCTGAACGTCAACTACCCGAGGCGATAGATCGGCCGCCAGGCAGCCTGTGACAGAGCACTTCATCACTGGCCTCCAAGAAGCCCTGATCTTACACCCTGCGATTTTTTCTTATGGGGGTATGTTAAGGATATGGTGTTTCGGCCACCTCTCCACCATTGATGATTTGAAACGAGAAATAACAGCAGCTATCCAAACTGTTACGCCTGATATGCTACAGAGAGTGTGAAACGAGTTGGAGTACCGGGTTGATATTGCTCGAGTGCCTGGAGGAGGCCATATTGAACATCTCTGAACTTGTTTTTGAGTGAAAAAAAAAAACTTTTTAAATACTCTTTGTAATGATGTATAACAGAAGATTATATTATGTTTCTTTCCTTAAATACACATTTTTAAAGTTGTGGTATTCTTTTTGAATCACCCTGTATTATGTCGTACTGGGGCCGGGCGTCGGTTTGCCTGTTGCACTTGGACGGTGAATACAGGGACTATTAATGCTGTTTGTGGATAACGATGGAGTTTTCTTTCGAAGATGTCGCATACGTGCTCGACTGGAGATGTAGCCGGTGATCGAGCAGGCCGAGGCAACACGTCAACGCTCTGTAGAGCACGCTGGGTTATAACAATAGTACATAGGCCAGCTTTATCCTGTTGGAAGCCACTCTATGCAATGGTATCCACGAATGGCAGAAAAACAGGTCGAATCACCAGACTGACGTACAGATCTGCCGTCAGGGTACGTGGGATAAGCACGAGAGTGCTCCTGCTGTCATATGAAATAGCATATCAGACCTTTCCTTCAGCTGTAGATCCAGTGTGCCTAGCACGCAGACAGGTTGGCTGCAGAGCGTCAGCTGGCCTCCTTCTAATAAACAAATGCCCGTCACTGGCACCGAGGCAGAACCAGCTCTCGCCAGAAGACACGGCAGACCTCCACCCTGCCCTCCAGTGAGCCCTCGCTTGACACCACCTAAGTCCCAACTGCGGTTGCTTGTGGTCAGCGGAATGCACGTTGCACGGCGTCTGGCTTGGAGTTGTCCTTGAAGGGGCCGATTTCTGACAGTTCGGCGTGTCACACTGGTGCCAACTGCTGCTCAGTTTGGTGATGCAGACGCATTACGATGTGCCACAGCCGTACGCCGAACACGACAGTCTTCCCTCTCGGTAGTGCCATTTGGCCGTCCGGAGCCCGGTATTCTTGCTACCGTACCTTCCGTGACCACCGCTGACAACTGTCATTTACAGTGCCTACATTCCTGCAAAGTCTTTCTGCAATATCGCAGAGGGAACATCCAGCTTCTCGTAACTATGTTACATGACCTGGTTCAAACTCGGTGAGCCGTTGATAATGGCGTCGTCACTGTCTTAAAGACAGTCCTGACTGACTTCAACTCACAACATCCAATCTCAAAGGTAACTAACGTTTACGCCCGTTACAGAGCGTATTCAAAGCCAACCTGATTTGCATCCACATAGTCGCGCCATCGGCAAAATTCTTATCCGACTGGCGCGAAATTTCAGTACACGTTCTCTTTTGGATGTAGAAACACGTCTGCCAACTTTCGTTTATGTCGCACAACTCCTTCTTGTTGCTGTGATTATTTACAGCAGTGTATTATGCAGTACTTAATTGTGTACAACGTGAAATATTTATAAATGCTGCATAACACAAAACCTCAAGTCTGACAAAAAACGAAACCTGTAGAAAATGGTGGAATCTGCTTGTGACGGTGTCTAGTGCGTATCTCTTCATGCGATTCTAAAATAGTCACTAGACTGAAGTGTCTATCTAAAAACATCATGTGTTCACAGGTACACTTTTCTCTGGGTGCAATACTCTCACTTACATGGAGTCTAACTGGTCTATATTTAGTTGTCATTCTTCCTTCTTGTTTCCACTTCACAATCACATGACCAACAGTCGACTTGGGCAGCTTTAAAAAGAGTTGAAATGTCCCTGATTTATTTATTACTCAGGTAAGATACAGTGAATAGTCCACGTCCGATGTCACTGAGTTCTCCAGAGCGACCAATTCTGCTGTTGTTACTGCTTCTCTATTGACAACAGATCAGGTTAAATAAATAAATAAAAACGCAACATTCCCCGCCTCCTTTCATACTGGTGAGTCTGCCTCACGTGAGATCTACTGGTCAGTTCCACCTTACGAAGGGGTCTCGGTGTGCTTTTGATCAGATAGTTTAACACATCAGCTAGTTCCCATGGCGTTCAAATCATAAAGGCTGCGATAAAGTCTTTAACCCACTATTTTCAGTTGATCTGTGATGTCGATGTTTACGGAACTTTCTTTAACTTTGTCTCTCATTTCTTTTGTTCTTTGCGGTTAACAAATTCTGCAGTAGATAAACGTTGCTAGAACAAAGGTCTGTTCTGCCGAACGTTTTCCATAACCACTTTACATTCCTCTCTCATAGTGTGTTGGCCAGTAGAAATACTTTATGCGTGAACTGTGGCTCCGTGAAGGAGTTGATGTGATCGTGTTTTTACGAGCCTACTGAAACTCCATGCCAGAAGAGGAACAGATCGCAAGGCCATTAACTAAGGCACTCATCAGGAATTAACTAAGCACTAGACTGAAAAAACTGCAATGCGAGACGAAGACTGGAATACAGAGACATTGGGTGTATCGAAGCCGTTGGCATGAACCTATGATGTCGAACATCCTTCCACTGAATCTCGTCATTGACTGGGAGCCTGTCATGTCCTAAGGTGAAAACGACCCGTAAAAAAAGTATGGTCTATAACGAACCAATTAAGAAGAAATATGAAACACACATCATGTGAAATTATCTTGGGTTACCTGATGCAACAGTCCCTGATAAAGAGTAAGTATATGTGCATTAGACATGTCATCAACTTAGTATGGAGATAAGATGAGAAATACCAGTGTTTTTAAAAACAAAAATTTGTGTCTATAGGGCACATTTCTCTGCATATTTTTTACTTTGCTAGAGTAAATGAATGTACTGAACATGCTGCAAACCACTACAGGGAACCTGTGTGTCAGAATTCTCATCGAGTGTGCCGCAACGGTGTTAGGGTAGAAAAATGAGTCAGACAGAGGAGGATTTGGGGGTCCGTTGGATTGATGCTAGGTTCCCATGATGATGGTGTGGGTTCGATTCCAACTTCTGCCGATGATTTTTAATAGGGAGAGACAGATTCTATTCTCTTCTGACTACGCAAAGTGATGAAGATATAATGGCATTGTGATCTGAAATTCACATTAAACACGATATTCCTTCTCTACCAAGTAGACGTTAGGTTGAACCACAATAAAGTCAGGAGTGGCGAAATGTGGGAACTCTATCACCAGTAACCTTTCTTATACTAGTTATTTAATTCTAATGACGAAACAAACGCTATGTAGGGTCACAGGACACTTATTCCATCTTTTATTTGAGCTTCTGTATGTCGATAAAATTGGTTCTGAACTTGGAATGCTACTCGGACGGCCCTTAACGCGGAATTTGATCCCTTCGTGACAATACAGCTCGACTACAATTTGTTGTTTGTTCAAAACTGCAGATTCCTCAACATCTCCACATATTGTGCGTGAATGGGTTCGAATGCTGGGCCGGCACTAAAGTTTTCATTATGTATTATCAAGCTCTAGCATGAATACACCTATCTGCTGGTGGGTAAACATTTTGATTTTTAATGCATTTTCATTCGTTGTCAACACTAACGAAATCTGACGTTTTTGGCTCCCAGTGAGACACAGAACTATTTGAGAGATCACTGTAAGTTCAAGGATGTTATTCCAAACTGCTACTGGAGAAAAATTGGGTAGCTGACGTCTCTTTGTGTGTAGTCAACAACGGTATGTGTGGGGTTCGATTCCCAGTCAGCACTGACCTCTTCGTCATATTATTTCTAGTTCAAACATGCTCACATGCCGCTGCTGATGTAACAAACCCATATTTAACGTTCTCTTTCTCTAGAACATAACAGCGATAGGTTCCGGATTGGAGTCCTGGGAAGGAAAAAGTTGATGTTTCGTCTCGTCATTTCAGTTAAAACATCTAGCTGCTGCCGAGAAAATCCGATATGTCACAGCTCATTGTGCTTCGACAACAATCCGATTAGGTTCTGGGTTCGCATCCTTGTCTAACACAAAGCTTTGCATCACGGCATTTCAAGTAAGTTACTTGTGAAGAAGCAATATTTAACATCTCTCGTACTTTGTTAACAGAGACAATAGATGCTGGGAAGGAATTCGCGTCGGTTAAAAATGTTTACGTTATGTAATTTAAAGTTGATATTTGCTAACTGATACTGTCTAAAATCGAGGTATATCACTCTCTGTATGCCTAGTCAGGAACGACTGTTAGTTTCCGTCAGTCACGAAATCTTAGTCTGCATGACCTGGGTTTGAATCCATATGCAGAACGAGACGGTTCGTCGTGTCAGTTGAAGTTCATACATACTCTCAACTAGCTGCTCGTGAATTACCTAATTTTTAATGTCATTTTGTGTTAAATAACAAGTACGGTATGTTACTTTGAAGAAGAAATCATGAATACGACAAACTTACTACGTGCATTACCACTGACGTAATAATGAGAGTGGTAACATTTCAGATATGTCATTTATTGCAATAAATGTGAGCTTACAAGCCTTAAGGACAGTCTTATCTGTGATAAGGTGTTCCCTGATATTTGTAGTATCGTGGTATTACCTTACATCTTGAGTTATTGCGATACAGAGCAGAGTTTTCTAGTGGTGACTTGTTGGAACCATTTTCAATAGTCAAGCGACTGTACCAAGGAGCGATTAGAGGACCTGCTAGACAGCTGCGTTATGTGGGTTGCATGCGAATCAGGCGAAATGCAATTCAGGTCGTTCGGATACTTTTGAGCACGACTGTACACACAAGTACAGAATCCGTTTGCAAGATTTAAAATTAGCAATTACGCTAGCTCTGGATGTTTTTGAAGTGTACTATATAACATCTGATATTTCCCCTTAACTGTTATGTACTAAGGAAATTCAAGAAATCAAATGGAAGAAGCTCCCTTTTAGGTTACGCTCATTCATAAGAACTTGGACAATAAGCCATATAAAGGGTGACGCATTTAAAACCGTTTTTGTAAATGTCTGGAAAGCTACAAATCGGATTTTAAAAAGGGTGGTATAAAAGTTGCTCGTCTCGAAGGGGGACATCCAATTACAGTAAACATGACTCTTTTCCCCCACGTCCAGGGGGTGAATAGTGGGGTCAACGTTGAAATCTTAAATAGAAAACCGATTTATTCATTGCTGATTCGGACTTCCTGGAAAAAATATAAACTTTGTACTTAACCTTTTTTTCGCTGCGTAATAGATGGTGCTGTAATCAACAAAAACGAAAATGGGTTACAACCGTTGAAAAATACACATCAGATTAGGGTCCCAGGCGGTTAGAAAGCCAGTTATTCTAAAATCTTTGCTGAGAAACCGATTTTTATAGCAATAAAAACTTGATTCTCGCGAACATAATACATTACTTTGTCCAAATTATCGGCGTAATTTCATTCACAGTAGGTTTTAATTTATTGATAAATAAACCAATGAATTGTTCCAACTGCTTTCCATGTAATATATTATGTTGTAGAGCACCAAGTTTTACGACTATAAGAAACCGGTTTCTCATTGCAGGTATTAGAGTAACTGCCTTTCAAACTTCCTAGGATCCTAATCTAATGTCTATTTCTTGAGGTACACTAATACCATTTTTCAACTTTTTTAACCAGTTCTGATTTTTGCCGATTACAGCATCATCTATCAAGCAACGAAACAAATGTTAATACAAAAGTTAAGTATTTTACCCGGATAATCCAAATCAGCAATAAAAATTGAGATTCCTATCTAAGATTTTAAAGTTGATCCCCTCTCGCCCCCGCAGGACAGGGAGTCGCGTTTGTTGTCCCCTTTTAAGACGAGCAACGTTTGTTATAATCTTTTTTTTAATCCGATTTGAAGCTAATTCAAAAAAAGAAAAAAATTAAATGCTTCATCTTGTATAATAGAACTTCAGTAATGCCTAAGTTCGGACACTTAAACATTACTACTCTCAATACCATTATCTCGTTATTTACTTTTGCCTTTTTTCATTCATTAATGTCGTGCGGCAGAATACTCTTAGCCACATATCACTGAAGTAAGGATCACTCATTGCTCAGGAACGTATAATAAGGATAAAATTAGATTTGTAGAGAATTCTTTAGTTGTTTGAGTATATTCACACAGCCTCGTTAGATATTTTTTGTCTTGTGAAGTTTGTGGGTCTCGAATAACTAACAGTTCAAATATAACAACTACTTGAATGACCCTAACTCCAGAAGGGACAATAACGTACGAGGTCCGTCACTGAGTCTTAGCATGCTTCACTAAGCAGTATAGGGCCACAGAAACATATTAGTCTTTATTATCAATACCTGAACCTAACGATTCACGCTAATGCTAACCAAATCTGTTGCTGAAGAAGGCAACTAGCAACAAATACTTTTAAAAAAGCTTTATTTCAGTGCCACAACCGGTTTCGAGCTGTCATGACCGTCTTCAGATGGCTATCATCCTAAATTACATTAATGTTTTCGTCAGCAGCACGTCATCCGCTTCTGCACTGCACAAACATCAGGCATGTGCTTTGCATTCGATGTTCTTGTGTAAAGTTGAAAGACCATACTTTAAGCAAAGATAGCATTCATTTCCTTCTAAACAAAGCTCTAATTCAGGCAGCAAAACATGTGGAAGATGCAACATGTTAGTAACGGAAAAATGCTTTTACTCAAAGAGTGAACTGATTATATAGAGACTATTGGTGAAGTTGTTTTAAGGAGGTCTTTTTTCAATATCTGGCAGTGCAAACTTTTACAAAACATCATAAAGCTATCATACTGGATACTACAGATCAAACATGTATACACACACTGTGAACTGGATGTGTGCGCGGTAGGGAAGGATGTTATAAAGCCGCTGTATCCTTTCTCGAGGCATGTTGTCAAACGACTGTTGTAGTTGGTCCTTGATATCCCAGATACTGGGATGGAGTTGGGGCCCACACATATGTGATATGGGGATCTTGCTGATCACAGGAGCACCTCGACATTAGGCATGCGGTTCATTAAGACAAGTGCAAAGTGTGAATGAGCATGATACTTTTGAAAAATAGCACCACGATACAACTGCATGAGAGATAACACCTGGGGACACAGGATATCTGTGATGCACGGTCGTGTCGCCAGAGTTCCGTCAGGGACTACCAGTCGTGAGCTGAAGCTATACCTCAATCAGGAGTAACACCACTGTAAATGAAAGAATGGTGCCTCTCCTCAGGACGCCCAAATACTCGCTAATTATTGTCATCCGGGGTAGTGTAGAACCGCGATTCGTCGCTGAACACAACGAGGAGCCAAACATCAGCAGTCCATGCTTCCCGGTCACGGTATCAGTCCAAACTCAGCCGTTTGTGTTCTGGTGTTAACGGCAGTCTGTGCACTGTGCGGTAATTCCCTAGCCTGGATACTTGTAATCTTCATCCAATGGTGCGGGACGACACAGAATGTTTCAGGGCGTCCGTTACTTGTTTCTCGGATGGCAGCCAAAGATGTGGAGAGGGGGGGAGGGGGAGGGGAGGAGGGTTATGATTTGCTTGGTGCAGAATACGGCGATCCTCCGATGTGATGGTTTCAGACGTGACCGACAGGAACCCTGGGCGATGAGTATATGTGCCCTTACCTTCCCATGCAGTCCATTATTGGATTACTGTCGGTTCCAAATGCTCGACAGGTCTGGATATTGCACGATTCGACCAGCCGGCCAACTGGAGACCCATAACGAGGTCCCTTTCAAACTCTTTCAGGTGCTGATAAAGCTGTGTCACCTGAGTACGTGGCATCTCCGTATCCCTCACAGTGGCCACCCAACATGTGACGCTGTTCACGCCGTATACCCTACCAGGCCTGGTAACAATACTATCGACAGATAACACTAACGCACTGTGTTGGCCTTTCTACCTGTTCAAGAAAATGGCAACTCTAAATCATTTAAACACTCTCCGACAGTGAGTACGTGTACGAAGTCATACTGCCATCCTACCATGTCTTCGGGGTGCTTCAACTTCTTTCTTGTCATTACAGTTTAACGATTACCTGAAGGCATTAAAAAATTAAGATAGGTGGAGGGTATGACTAGGGAACACATTTGATCAGTATTAGAGTTTTTAACCTTATACTCACGTCAAAAACGGGCTACTTCCAATATAAATTTATGCACGTTATAATAACAGCAAGTTCCAGGAAAAGTTAAAAATTAAAAATAATTTTATTAAGCTATTCTAAATGTTTACCCGTTTGTTGATTTTGGTGTCTGTTTGGTTCGTTCAGTAATAGCTATTATTATTCCTGTTTGATGATATGTATTGGATTTCTAGCAAGCACCTCCAGTGACATAAGCTAGCTCGAGGACGAGATATCAAATAAATTATACTCAAGGAGAAACATCCTACAGCTATAGAACGCCCTTTGTAGTATTATAAACGCACCATAAATTGAACCACGTAACAGAGAGGTAGCAGTAGACTACTGGATGTAATACGCACAGGTCATCAGAATTACTGATGTATTCGTATATGTGCAGACTGAAGACCAAGGCTGGGATTCGAGCACAGGTATCCCGCTCAGTAGGCACATGCTCTAACCACTACACTGCCCTGACACTCTAACTCTGTCCAACTACACGGACTTCCTAGCACGTCTCCCTCTTCAATCCAAATTCCCAATCACGCCTCAACCCACATGGTAGTCGCTTCAGTCTGCACATACACATCGTAGACGTATGAGAACTGAATAGGTCTCTGGAACCATACAGCGTCATTTGGTCTAATAGCTGTTGCCACCTCTTTCAGCTATAGCCCTATGCTCCAGGCTTGAAGAGAGTGAGCTATTTTTCGTTTGTAGCATCGCGGCAGACTTCTCAATAGCCGCCCGCTATCTCGCGCTTATGGTCGCTCGACATCCGAGGCCGACACTTGTCAGCGAAATGTAATGTGGCTCTTTTTTGTCGACGTGAAACGCGAACGAATACGACTCGTCTTCCTTTGGCAACGGAACTGCGAATGCAGGCAAAAAAAGTACAAAAAATAAAAATAACGGTTAAAAAAGAGAAAGGAACGAGGCAGGTTGTAGTTGGGTTTTGGTGGCACCCTGTAATTTTCAGAATAGTTGCTCGTAATATAATATACATTGGCGCGGACTTTTAGCAAGCGAACACACTGCCGCGGAGACAAGTTCTGACAGGCCTCTCGCTATTGAGCGAAATTTGAAATCTAAATCCCATTCTCTCGGCACACTGCTGCAAAATCCATTTCGTTTTAACTCCACGTCCAAATTGAATGTTTTGTAGTGCCGGCAGGAAGAGCAGAGGAGGTGAAGAAGGAGGAGGAGGAGGAGACAGAGTGTATGGCTGGGGAGGAGAAGGCAGCAAACTGAAAGGGTGAGTGGGGGAGGGGGAGAGGAACAGAGAGAGAGAGAGAGAGAGAGAGAGAGAGGAGAGAGAGAGAGAGGTGCGCGAGCGAAGGCGGCGGGAGAGAGAGGGGAAAAGTGCTCTTGATAAGCGTGATTTAGCAGCCCCGGGGATATTGATTTTTACTTCCCCTCCCCACGAGTAGTAGAAGGCCCCCGCCCGCTGCCCCGCACCCTCTCCCCCCGCCGGCGCCCGCGGGCTGCCTCCCTCTCAGTTTTATATGTCTGTTTTCTTACTGTAATAGCTGGTGCGCGCGCCATGTTGGATTGTAAGGGGTGCGCAGCGCCTCTCCGCGCCGGCCGGGAGTGGGGAGCAAAGGGGTGCAGCGGCTGGGGCGCGTGCCCGCGGGGGGAACGGTGGGGGGAGGTGCGCGCGCTCGCACGCACACATGCGCACACACACTCACCCACACACCGGCGCCCCCGCGCCTCGCCGCCTGTTCCTCGGCCGGATCGTCTACACTAATTCCAGCTCTCGGCGCGGCGCCCGGAATAAGGTGCTAAAGTTAAATAAGGGTGGCCCGCGGCCGGCCGCGCCGCTTGGCCAGCCCTGGCTCGACCCTGCCCCCGCCGCCGCCGCCCCCGCCGCCCCCGGCGGCCGAGGGAAGTGTTCTCGCCCGCAGCCTTCCGGTTTTTATACAGCGCGCGGCCTCCGGCTGGTGTTACAGATTACGGAACACGGCGGGGCTCGGCGGCAACAGGCCACCCCGTGGCGCCTGGCCGCCCGGCCACAGAGAGGCGGTTATTAACTCGACACCCCGGAGTCCCGGCTGTGCCGGGCCAGCACCTGTTACGCCCGCGCTGGCCCACCGCCGCCGACGCCCTCATTAAAGCGCGCTTAACAGATATCTGGCGGTCAGCCCCAGCAGCGCGACGCCGTTTCTGCGTGCCGTTTTAAATTGGCAGCCGCTCGCAGCTGAAC